>NC_050522.1:4735126-4745666 GCF_002922805.2 Oryzias melastigma | reverse complement strand
CTTCGTTTTACTAATCTGAGCTGACATCTTGTTCAAAACTGTATGGCTAGATAGCTCCAATACTGCTCGCCATTTTTTCGGCATCCTTACTGTTAAATTGGGGTTGTGAGGGGCTGTATGCCAGGGGTCCCCAAACTACAGCTATCCACTATTTGCCCGGCCCCCTCATAATTTTTTTTTTCTCAGTCTGGCCATGCGATCCAGACCCAAACAGAATGAGACTTTTTATTCCAGCTTTCTGCAGTCTCTGCCCCTTTCTGATACCTGCAGCTCTAATCGCAATCAGATGTTTGTTTTCATTCCATAAAACTGGACTTATTTTCTAGGAAGTTTTATCCTTAGAGAGTTTAAGCAGGAGAGAAAAGTGTGAAAATGTTCATGTTTGTCTGAGAAAAGTGCTTAAAGTATTTAGTGATGAGCTTTACATCTTAATTGGCGGTTTTCCCTTTCACAAGTTACTTTTTGAATGCAACTCCCACAATAAACGAGGGAACACGTTTCTGGTGAAAATGTAACATACATTTATCTGTCTAGCTGAAGTAGAAGACAAAAGAATTAAACTTTTTTATTAAAATTATTATTTTCTTATTTTCTGACTTTTTTCAGTGAAGATCTCAGAAAGGGTTATTAATAATTCTTTACATGTGACTTTCTGGAAAACCACAAATGTTTATAAACACACCTTACGATTTTTAACACCTCTGTTGTTAGGCTACAAACTGACCCCGCATCAGAGAGGAAAACTATTAATGTGGCCCTCACCAGAAAAAGTTTTGGGGACCTGTGGTGTAAGCTAGCGGTAGAGCATGTAAACAGATGGATGATGGGAAGTGGGGGCAGGATTGATCCACACCAATAATTCTGGCCACTACTCCGAAGTGAATTTCTAATGATCTCCTGCCACTCTGCACAAACTATGTCCAAGAAAATGGCACATTTTTTTATTTTGACTAAAAATGGTATAATCGTAATTACAAGAGCACTGAGAACTAGGGCTGCCACGATCAGTCGGTTAGTCAAGAAAATATTGATTATTAAAATAATCGATAATTGGTGTCAATGTGGGGCTGCACGGTGGCGCAGTGGTTAGCGCTCTTGCCTCACAGCGAGAAGGCCCCGGTTCGAATCCCGGCTGGGACCTTTCTGTGTGGAGTTTGCATGTTCTCCCCGTGCATGCGTGGGTTTTCACCGGGGACTCCGGCTTCCTCCCACCGTCCAAAACCATGATTCATAGGTTAATTGGTGACTCTAAGTGTGTGAGTGAATGGATGTGTGATTGAGGCCCTGCGACAGACTGGCGACCTGTCCAGGGTGTACCCCGCCTTCGCCCTTCAGCAGCCGGGATTGGCTCTGGCACCCCCGCGACCCCGAAAGGGAAGTAGCGGCCAAGAAGATGGATGGATGGATGGATGGTGTCAATGTTTGTCAAAGACATAGTATCACTGATTTCAACAACGTTGCACAAAATGTCACAAAGTGTCACAAAATAAAACTCAAGTTCTTCATTATGATTGCGTTCAAGCTAATATAGATGGGGATATATTTTTCCTAAAAAAATGTGTTTTTCTATATATTGTGAGTTGTTAGAGATTATTTTCACCAATTATTGCAATATCATTGATATCATATCATGAGGTACCCAGTGATTCTCAGACCTAGTGCTAGTCTGGGTCAGTAGTGATGTCACAGGAAGTTCTTGGAAGACTTAGGTACCATAACAACACGCCAACGGAGCTTGAATGTGGGAAAAATTTCAAAGAAAAGAAAAAAAAGTGTCCAATGCAGTATCTGGTAAAGACGTGCGTTTTACATCCAGTTTATGCGTGATCTGATCAGTAGACTAATCAAAAAAAATTTCGGTGATTAGTCGACTATTAAAGTAATTGTTTGTGTCAACCCTACTAGAAACACTTTTAAAATAGATGAAAAGGTGATCAAACTTAAATGATTATTTTTTTCTACTTTTTTTTAAAATTCTTTCTTCCCTTGTCTTATTTTGAAGGGGCGTCATCATTTTACTCCTCAAACATACTCACTATATTCTAATTTTACCACATATGCGATAATCTCGTTATCCTTCTCTTCCTTAAAGTCCCTGATAACATCAGCATCTCTACAGCTACATTAATCTTTGCTCTTCCTTTTATCTTGTTGGTCTTCGTCAGTACCTCCAGGATCACTCCTCCTTCCACTTTGCTGTATCACCACCAGCCCCCTCCCCATGTTTATCTTTTTTCTTGAAAATTGACCTAAATTGTCCAGCTCAGTGGCCTTTTGGTAGAGTGTCCACCCTGAGATTGGAAGGTCGTGGGTTCAAATCCTGGCCGAGTCAAACCAAAGACTGTAAAATGGGACCTAGTGCCTCCCTGCTTGACATTCAACACTAAGGGGTTGGATTGGGGGGTTGGTCTGTGTTGTATCACTGTAAAAACAAACCCCATAAAAATTAATTGAGAAATCCTCATTCTATTGGTAGATTTAAAAACAAAAAGAGAAAGTCTGTCAATGGAGTAAGAAAACTTGTCATAAGAATTCTTATTTTAAGAAAAACATTCTATTCAGTAAGTCATGTTTTCTCAAACTAAGATTATTTTGCTATTGAAAAACTGTCTTGTTAAAATTATTTTTCTTTCAAGACAGAAAATAAGATTAATTATCTTGAAAAAAACAGTCTTTCACTTACTTAAGATGTAGTTTTTGCATCTTAGGAAATGGTCATGTTTTCAGTTTTTTATAACTTTTTTTACCACTTCCAACTAAGAGTTAAAATGGTCAGGCACAGTTGTGCAGACACCGAGTGTATTTGTGTTGTGAACCAGTGTGGAGATCGGCAGGGCTAAAGGGAGATATATGTGCATCCATCTTTGAAGAAGTTTGGATTATTTTTCTAGGATGGTGTCAGTGGCAGACGTAGCTTCAGGAATTGAGTCATTTTACTTCTGGGTAGTAAAAACTCACGAAAAATAGGGTTCCAAAGGTAATATGTGATCATATATATATGCATGGAAGGTCTACTCTGAAAGACTTAAGAAAATCATGGGATGACCCCTTTAAAAGAAATTGATGGTTTTCAGGACAACATGGCAGGACAAGCATGGAACATGTGGGTGAGTATAGATGACCAAAATACTGGAATGAGTCTCCAAGCAAAAACGTTCTGGAAAAGCATTATTTATCAAAAAATATCTATAAAAACAACATGTGAGGCAACTTTTGTTTTAGAAATGGCAGCCTGTTGGGCTGGCATGGTGGGATAGTGGTTAGCACTTTCACCTCAAAGTGAAAAGGCACCGGTTTAAATCCCAGCTGGATCCCTTCTGTGTGTGTTCTCTCTGTACATACCGTAGGTGGTTTTCTCCAGGCACTCTGGTTTCCTCCAACAGGCTTCCTCCCACAGTCAAAGAATGTGCTTTATAGGTTAATTGGTGTCTATTGATTGTCCCTTAGGTGTGCATGTGTGTGTTTGTAGTTGTGTGGCTCTTGGACAGATTGGTGACCTGTTCACGGGGTACCCCGACTTCACTCGAGAGTAGCTGGGACACGCTCCACCAGCCCAATGACCACGGAAGTGATGTAGTGATTAGCACTCTCACTTCACTGTGACAAGACCCAGGTTCAGATCCCAGCTGGGTCCTTTCTGTGTGCAGTTTGCATGAATGGGTCTATTGGTGAATCTTTATCGTCCCTAGGTGTGAATGTGGTTGTGTGTTTCTGTCTGAAAACGGCAATAGACTGGCAGTCCATCCAGGGTGTTCCCCCACTTCACCCAACAGTGGCTAGGATAGGCTCCAGCAACCCTATCAAACAGTGGATGGATGCTTCCCTCCTTATTCTGTTGTGGAAATTAAATATCCATATCAAAGCTCGGTACAGGCAGATGTGGGAGTTGAATTTATTAGGAATAAATGTGGTTCTTTACTCTCAGGAAATTCGCAGCGTAGTAATCAATGAATTAAATATGTGAGGGGAAAGTTCAGCGATATACTTTTATAGTTGCCCTCAGATTGTTGTTTAAACACAGAAACAGTGATGGAATCCATAGGTCTAAGCTGGAGTTTCACCTCAGAAATCCCAGAGTTTCGGGACAGTGACAGAAAAAGACTTTTCACAAATTAGTTCTATTTTGAGGCTGTTTGTAATTCACGAGTCGCATCTCTGAAAATATCTTTTCCGTAGATTTGCAATGGGGTGTGAACATTTCATTTGTGTGCAAATCTCCTTTTTAGTTTGTAGTTGTGTGGGTTTGATTTAATTGAAACCTTTTTGAACGACTAAAGGACGAGTCAAAGGTCTCCTCTACCTCTCTTCTCTCCAAGTCTGCTTTGAAATATGAGACTCTGTCGGCACGCAGAGGTCTATTAATGCCTACAGGCCTCTGAGATCTCATTCATAAATCTTCTGTTGGGAGGGGGGGACAAGTGAACAGGCTTCTCTCTGCAGTCAGACATGCAGAAGCAGGACCAGAAATGCGGAGGTTTTTACCACTTCAGATATGTCGAAGATGTCTTTCTCCTGAGGAAGTGTCATTCAAAACATCCAGTCAAAGACAACAAACCGTTTTAATTGGTCAAAGCTAAAAGGGGGGACTATTAGTTAAGACAAAGTGTAGGTTTTTGTGATTTTAGCTATGCAAAAGTCAAAATAATGCCAGAATGTAGTGTATTTCCTGCACTATAAGACACAGTATTATAAGGAGACCATCATTGAATGGTGTATTTTTGAACTTGTCATATCAGGACACTAAACTATAGAGATAAGTCTATCAGTCAGTCAGACTTTATTAACTACATTCACAGTAACTCTAGAACTTGTTTGTAACATGCTACACGTTAGCCATGCTAGAAGGATTAATCGCGTTAGCCGTTTTACAGGTATTCACAGTACTGGTTACTCCCAACATTCTTTGCAACACATAAATAAGCAGACTAGAACCACTAAAACAAACATTAGCTACTGTGACTTTGCTAACTCCTATACTTTTGAGTAACACATAAGAAAACACAGTCTGACAGCGCTACACGTTAGCCTATTTAGCATGTTTCCAATAACACCTAATCAAACATTTTGACAGAGCACCATGTCCTTTTAATATCGCTAACATGCCGTATTCAGAATACCTGTAACTCCAATTCTTGTTTCCAACAAGCAAAAAACAGACTAATACCAAGAAAACAAGCGTCACTGTGACTTTACGCTAACTTCTAGCCTTTTTAGTACCAAGTAAAAAAAACACATTAGCCACGTAGCATTTTTACATTACCTGTAACTCCCAACCTTCTTTGCAACCCTTAAACAAACACACTGAGACTGTGTACACGTTACTGTGACTACGCTAACTCTCAAAATTGTTGCTAAAATGTAAAAAAAACACACAGTCCAACACAGCTACAAGGAAGCTGCGTTAGCGTATTTATAATACCTATTATTCTCAACCTTTTTCGGAACATATAAAAAAACAGACTGATTTTGCAAAAACAAACCTTACTTTAGCTACGCTAACTTCCTAACCTAACTACTAACATCATATAAAAACAGTCTGACACTGCTACATGTTAGCATCTTCACAATAACGTTTAACCTTGTTTGCAGCAGAACAAATCCATATATGGCGCTCTGAGTTACAAAGTGCACCATCTTTTATAGAAAGAAAGGCTTTGAAGTGCTGAAAATGTGGTAATTAGAAGGTAAAAGAGGGGATGTTGTATAAAAGTATATGCAAAGACAATGACGGATTTAAAGAAGCATACGTTATTCTTGTAAAAATCTTATACTTTTTTGTCCTTTTTGTATACTTGTTAAAATAAAATTAGAATAGTACAAGAAAAAGGCAATTTTTCATCAACGTTTTTGGGTTATTTTCAGCCTCATTGTAAGCTAGCATCTGTGACGGGTCAGTCAAAAATGCTCACACTGAAAAATTTAATTAAATCTATATAATCAATTTTATTTTATTTTTGAGATATTTGACTAATTCTAATATATGAGGCGACAAATTAGTTTTTTTGTTTTCTTATTGTCTCAGCAAGTATTCAGTTGCCATGGCATCCTGCTCACATGTGTTTGTGCAGCTCTTCAGGAGCACAAATAATTAAGCAGATCATTGAAGTCATGCTGTGATGACTTTAACACTTGTGTGTAATTGAACATCAGTATTCAAGCGTACAGCCAGGAAGACCGCAAGTATTATCCTCTTATACACTGGGCCTCCTCTTTTTTTCCACGTGATATTTGTGTGTGTTAAAACATAGCTGTCCTTCTGATCCCAAATGTCCTTGTAGAAATGGGTTGAACCTTGTGAAATCTGTCTTTGTTAAATTTGCTTTGTTCATACCACGAAGCAGGAAGTGGGTGATGATAAAAACACAACATTGAATGCGATGTGGCAATTCAGTGGGCCCTCATAATTTGTTGCAGTTGGCCACAACTGTTGCCTTTGCTAAACCTCATTATTGTATTTTAAAATTAATATTAGTCTCTAATAGGTTTTTGTGTTTACTTTTTTGTTATCATTTTGACATTTGTTTCAATGAAAGCTGAAAATGTTAGGGAACATCCATAATCATTAGATTTGTTGACATGACCTCCTTCAGCCTCTGGCTTTTGAATATCACTGTAACATGGACTATACCCAAACAGTAGACTTGTGTAGGACACTTTTTAGTTGTGATGAAACTATAACATTTTAAAGCAAAATTAATATTCTGGCAAAGACAAATTTTGGATTCCATTTTGATTTAATGTTTGAATTAAAGATTAAAATGTATGTTTATTTTTAACATTCACTTTTATACTTAATATTTAAATCATTTGGCTTCTAAGAAAAATGTAACACATTTGTTTTAGTACTTTCTGTGTTTTCTGCTGTTGAACACAACAGATTTTAAGGTACATCACCATTGAATGATCTTTTTTTGATCTTAAGTCATACATAAGGCACACCAAATTATAGGGTGGATAAAGTGAGATGAAAGAGTCAGAGATAAGTCCATCAGTCAGTCAGACTCTAAAACTTGTTTGTAACATCCTACACATTAGCTACATTAAAAACTTTAGCCACGTTAGCATATCTACAATATCTGTAACTCCCAACCTTCTTTGCAACACATAAAGAATCATTCCGACAGCGCTACACTTTAACCATGTTAGCTTATTTACAATAACGCCCAACCTGATATTTTTCACCTCTCAAAGTCACTTCTACATCAGTAAGAATAACCAGAATTAATCTATATTAAAGATTCTCCATGATTATAAGGCACACTGTAGTTAAAAAATAAATAAATAAAATAAGGCGCCTTATAGTGCAGAAAATACAGTAAATTCTGGAATAAAGAAACTAAAAATTTGGCAAATGTTAGAAAAGTTGGATAAATCTTACAAACTATAAGATAATTTAATTTGTGGAATATTCCAATTCAGTAAATACAAATAGTAAATTAAACATATTAAAAAGTTTGAGAATGAAAATAGTAACAGATAGTTACTAATAGTAAGTAACGTTAAGATATTAACTCAGAGCAATCTTTTATGAATTAACCAAACAGAGATATGACATGGCGCTGCAATACAAGCAGACATGAACTGTTGGCGATGAGCTGATACAGGTGCTGGGATGTTGTAAAGAAGCACTCTGAAGTGGAAAAAAAAAGTTCTTTCAGGAGCAGCGGTGCCTGAAAACAGAGCAGTGTGGAGATGTGCAACAGAGTACGTTGACACCACAGCCCTGACTCCAGGGCTGCTGCAGGAAGGAATAGTCGAAAATGAAAGCAGCAGCAAACTGTTGACTATGGTCCAGAACAAAGTCTGTTCCTCTAATTACCAGCTTTATTTGTGCAGACGTAAAAACTCAATGAATTCTGATGCAGACCCAATTGTCCTATTCGGCAAATTGAAGAAGAGAATTAAAACAAGGGCAGCAAAGTTGCACAGCGGCATGAACTAAAAGCCTTAGTGCTTGGATTAAGAAACCGTTGTAATCAGTCAGAACAGTCCTGCTAAAAGCCCTGCAGTCCAGATGCGGCCCAGGCTGCACTGTGGCACCAGTGGTCTGTTGTGGTTTTTCTTCCATACAACGTCCCACAAGTCTTAAATAATCCATGATTCCACTGACAAACAGGAAGCAGGACCGATCAGTTCTGTATCCGTATCTGGTAAATTCCGTTAAAAGTAAAGAAAAAAACAAGAGAGCAGCATTTTTCAAGGACTAGAGCATGGTTGACAAGAAATTTAATTATTTGAAACTTCAAATGTGTTTATAAAAATCTTGTAGTTTAGACTGTAAAAGTGTGTTGGGTGTAGACGCTCTTTTTCGGCTTTTATCTTGAGATTTCAAAATCAAAGTGTGTTAAATGCTGCTCAGCTAGGAAGGGCTTTTGGTGGGACTGCCCTACAGGGGTGAAACTGTGCCATTCTGTGTCCTCACTAGTGACAATGGATACCTACAAAACAAGTTCTGATCCAATTCCTGAATGTTCTTGCACTGACCTGCACGCCAATTAAGAACCTGACAAAAAAAGAAACGAATTTATAGTTTATCACAAGTGAACCACTAGAACAGATCTCTCACCTTTAAAGGGCCGTATGATGGTCATTCTTGCTTCTCTATTGCATTTTACCATCAACAACAATGCTGCCTTCAATTTTAAATAGTTTGTTTTCTGTCTTTATTTCTTGCTTACCTTATTGTTTGACACAGAGAAAACACGTGCTATTATGTAATTGTATTTTTCATCAATGGAAATACATTCTTATTTAAACATTTAATGATCAGAGTTAATTACGGATGTTTGTCATTGACATCATCCTCTGTCTTCATTTCAGTTATCTGTTTAAAGAGGAACCCCTCAAAAATGAGATGTGCCATCTCTAGGGGCTGATCCTCCCATTGTTTCGAAAATGTTAAATTACATTAAAATCACTCTAGGAAACTACTTTCAACTTTGTTTCTTTGAAACCAACTTTTATTTCTTCGCCATACTGGCCAAAACAAGCAGTATGAGGTGAACTTTTCGTCTAAAAAAAAAAAAAGAAAAATTAGGGTATACACTTCTTTCCTCCAGTGCAGCAGAGGAAGATGCAGGTGTTACCATGACAATGCAGTGGACCGCCTCTTAAATAGTCTTGTGAAAAACAATTTAAACCTTAAAAAATGTACAATAAGAAGTACTAATATCTTATTTATTGATTATTTTGTTTAGTAAGTGACCATGGTATCAGTGGAATAATCTCTTTTGAGGAGTCCATTATCAAAATTGATAGCTAAGCTTTTCCACTTTAAGTTGTATTAAAAAATATGGGAAAATTGAATGGACACTGTCTAAATACACCAGAAAACCCCGATATATTCAAAATCTCCCCTCTTTGCTTCCCTGTTTAATGTTTCCGTGTTATTATTCCATGTGTTACTGTGTGCATTAAAGTGACAGGTTGTTTTCACTGTGCCTGTCTGGATATGTGTTAGCCAATGTTTCTGTGCCTTCCCATCTCTCCATTCATTCTTCTTTCCTGCCTCCTTCAGCACAAACACAAGAGGCAGCGGCAGAAAGATGGAGGATGGGAAGGGAGACAGATGCTTTTGAATGTTAGCTCTGCTGTTTGTCTGCAACAATAACACCAACGCAATGGGAGGACAAATCTTATCGCTGGCCCACTGTTCATTCCCAGCCATTGTGGAGACCAGACTATGGCTGGTGGCGATAAGTTGGGAAAGAAAATCACCATTTGGCTGCTTTTTTCAAAATTATGCATAAAGTAGAGGAAAGTGAGGAAGAGGGACCGCCTCAGGGCAATGCACAAACTGTTACAGCAACAGACTTGATAAAATACATCATTTTATTTCAGAAAGGCTGCAGGCTTTTCTGTATGTTTATTGGATTAAAAAGGACACAAGGAATAATAATAATATAAGAAAAACATTTTATTTTGTAAATGAATAAAACTAGCAGGTGTTAGAGGTGACAGAGACTTGGATTTTTTCATCTTTAAAGGAAATATAAGTTTAAAAAGTAAGAAATATATGATTGGATGGAGGTCACAGACTCAAAACTATACATTGCATTTTAACATTTTCACTCCTGAAGTAATATTTAGTTTATCTTTATATACAGATGTGCTTGATACAAGAAAGGAATTGTTCTCCAGAGACTGAAAAGGCTAATGCCTTAATGCTACATCACATCATCCTCGGCAGCATGAGTTCCAATTAAAAGTAGAGCTGTCAGGCGAAAATCTTTAATCGCGATTAATCGCATTGTCCAGAGTTAACTCGCGATTAATCGCAAATTTACATGTGGCCTTTTTTTAAGGAATAAATGTGTGGTTCGTGGAATTTATCAGTTCTACATTAATTATGAAAACAAGAATGACAAAATTAATAGTTTTCATCAGAAAACTATCAGAAAACTATTCACTTGCCCAAGTGCAAGTGAAGGGCATTTTAAATTCAAAACTTCGATCAACGTTCAGTAAAATAAAATTAAAAAACATCAAAAATAAAATTTCCATAACACTTTCATGTTCATTTTTTGTCAGGACCAAATCT
>NC_050522.1:4702254-4735087 GCF_002922805.2 Oryzias melastigma | reverse complement strand
ATTTTAACATTTTCACTCCTGAAGTAATATTTAGTTTATCTTTATATACAGATGTGCTTGATACAAGAAAGGAATTGTTCTCCAGAGATTGAAAAGGCTAATGCCTTAATGCTACATCACATCATCCTCGGCAGCATGAGTTCCAATTAAAAGCATTTCGGAGTTTTGCATTAAAAACTTTTGCGTTCATGCATCACCACACCTGTTTCTAAGGCTGTTTATGGGCCCTCCGTACAGCCGTTGATCACACATTGAAACCAGTTAAACTTTGACCTAATTTGACCTAACCTTTTGTCTTTAACTCTACATTAATTCACAGAAGTTTCAACCGTTGGAAAATGAGTCAAGGAGAAGAAATTAATAATTGCGGTTTGTGTCCGGTTGGAATGAAATTACATCAAGTCTTTCATATATCGGAATAGAGCTGTGAAAGAAAAAGGCTGGAACAAGACCTGGCCTGCTTTGACGCTAAGCACGAAGCCTCTTCCAACTACATGCGCTAGTATTGGGCAGCGCCTAGTTAGCAAGGTAAGTGGGACTCCATCCATCCATCCATCTTCTTGACCGCTTTGTCCCTTTCAGGGTCGCGGGGGTGCCGGAGCCTATCCCGGCTACTGATGGGCGAAGGCGGGGTACACCCTGGACAGGTTGCCAGTCTGTCACAGGGCCTCAATCACACACACATCCACTCTCACATTCACACCTAGGGACAATTTAGAGTCACCAATTAACCGAAGCATGTTTTTGGATGGTGGGAGGAAGCCGGAGTCCCCGGTGAAAACCCACGCATGCACGGGGAGAACATGCAAACTCCACACAGAAAGGTCCCAGCCGGGAGTCGAACCGGGGCCTTCTCGCTGTGAGGCGAGAGCGCTAACCACTGCGCCACCGTGGAGCCCTAAGTGGGACTCATAAGGCTTAAAAATGGGCAGAAAATGTGGGCCCCAATTGAGTTTGTCCCATTGACATAAATAGAGATGGACAAATCAAGGCTGTGACGTCACCAATAAGGGCTGCCATGATTAGTCGACTAATCAACGACTAATCAACTATTAAAATTGTCGACGACTAATTTAATAGTCGATTAGTTATTACTCTATATTTGATGGAGTCAGAGTGTTGTAAAGTTGAAAGTTATAATGGTATTATGCTAGCTTTTTGGACTATTTTGATATTTATTGAAGTTATTTTAGAGTTTAGCTAATATTTCAGCTACATGCTAGCTATTTTGGCTAATTTAGGATTTTTTTTAGTTTTTTAGGCTAATTTGGAGTTTGGCTAATATTTTAGCTAAATGCTAGTTATTTTTGCTAATTTGAGATTGTTTGAATTTTTTTTTAGGCTAATTTGTAGTTTAGATAATATTCTAGCTATATGTTAGCTTTTTGGCTAATTTAGGCTTTTTTCCCCCTTTTTTTTATTATTTTGAGGTTTTACAAATATTTTATCTGGCTATCAGCTTCAGCGTTTTTAGCTATCAATTTCAGCATTTTCAGCGGCCAAATTCAGCTTGCAGCATTCATTCACTCTAGCATTATCCCTGGTAATGCTATCTATATATCTATATATCTTTAGTTAGTTAAACACTAATGATGGTTAAGATGTGTGCTTTACATCCAGTTTGTGCATGACCTGATTAGTCGACTAATCGGAAAAAATAATCGGTGATTAGTCGACTATTAAAATAATCGTTTGTGGCAGCACTATCACCAATAGAAAAGGCCTTACCTTGGGGTCCAATTAAATCAAATGAATTCTGCATTTTTCCGCGGCACAGATATCGCTCATATTTCGCCATTTTAGGACCAGACAACGTTGATAAGCACTGAACTGTCCTAGAATCTGTCCATCAAACACTTTGAGCGTTTGAGGTAGGGCCAGCGGGCACCACATGCTCTTATTGATGGCCCAGACAACCCTAAAAAAAAACACATAACCTGTAGGGTCAACCTCTTTCATGGGTACATGTGACTAAGGCTTAAAGCCTAAACTAAAGCTTATTTATGTACACATACTCTGTTTATCTTGACGGTAGCTGCTTTTCAAAAGTTAATATTGAAAAACAATACTTTTTTTATTTGCATGTTTATCCTAAACAGAAGTAGATATTTTTTGATAAAAAAAAAAACTATTTTTCTATAATGTCTAGAAAGATATAATTTAACTTCTTTTTGATTACAGTATTTTTGTATGTTGCTATAGCAACTAAAGGAAGCTAATGGCATCAGTCATCAGCTGATGCTTGTCATTTTATTCTAACAGTATATGTTCAATCAGAGAGTCACTCATTCATCAGCCTCTCTTTACACAATAGAAAGGCTCAAACTCCCCTGCAAATAAGAGCAAAACAGCGCTGTTGAACGACCGCACAGACATTTCACAAGAAAAGGAAAACCAACGTTGCCTTTTATGGAGTCTAATAAAATACACACAACAAAAAGCTTCAAACAGCTAGAAACAAACATGATGAAGTCTTAAATGTTGAAGAAACAGCCTGTTCTGTCTTCACGTATTTTATTCCATGCAGGAAACACTGGGCCAAGCCTTATGAAAGGAAGCACATTATGATTTCCAACAATTTCCTGTCATTGCAACAATGTTAGTAGAGCCTCATCATCTTAATTAGTTCACATTGACTCTCATTCATGGAAATAGAGTTGTAAGCTTTGGAAAGAATTGATTTAGATTTGTACATTTTTCTTCTATTATTTTTTAAATGTGTACCTAGACAAAGTAAATAATATTTTAATACACTTTTTCCCTTTGATTATTAGAATTTCAAAGTATTTCATGTTTATATATTTTATGTACACATTGTCCTGCAAAAACAATTTGTTACTTTTAATGAATATAAAAATAAGTACAAGTTAAACTTAATAATTCAATTAAAATAACAATATTCTTTTTTGCACTAAGACAAAATCAAACCAATTCAAAGTTCTGACAGATAAAATGAAACATTATTTATTGTTAAGTGTCTGAAGGCTAAAGAAAACCAGAAACAACTCTGCACTTAGAGGTGTGAATAAAAATATTTATTAAGGAATTTCAATGGCAAAGGAAGAGGCTTCTGGAATATGAAGTCAAGTAGGAGACAGTAATCCACATCAGGAGTAGGAAGTCCATTTAAGTTTCAAAAACAGTATTTGGCAGCAGAAGCAAGCAGTTATAGACAGAAAAGATTCTGCGCAGACAAGAGTGGGAACTCAGTGTGACATGAACTGGATTGATTGACAGGAGCTTGGACAATGACAGAAACTTGGTTGGCAAAGAGAGAATTTGGTCGGAGGCAGAAGTAGCCAAAGGCAGACAGAAACATAGGAACGTGTCTGGTCAGAACTTGATGACACTCGAATCATACAAGCTCTTTATAACCCACCACAGGCCAGGACAACCCAAAGCGGTCAACCTCTGATCAGAAGGTCGTAGGTTCGGTTGCCATCTTTCCAGGCTCTGTGTGGAAGTGTCCTTGGGGAAGACACTGAACCCCACATTGCTCCTTGATGCCAGTATTTGGAAGAGGAGCCGCCATTAGTTTGTGATTTTTTTTGCAAAATGCACACTGGTTTTTCTCAAAGTCTTCTGGGGAATTTCTAGGACACTCGATTTTGGAATTGTAGATTCGGACAGCACTACAAAATGGTGAACACACTTTATATTGAGAAGGGGAGGAACATAGCATTGGTGTCATATAATTCTGGCAAAGCCCATTTACAATTATTAATTTCTCTTTCTTCATCGATTTTCAAACAATTGGCACTTCCATGTTTTGGAAAAGACGCTACCAAATCCAAGTCCCTGATTGGTCAAAGTTCAACTGGTGAGTAGAGCCTGAAAACTGTCTTACAATCTGAGGTTATGAAGAATAAACATGAGAGATTTGAACGCAAAAGCCCAAAATGCCTATATATACGTTTCACAGGAAGTGGTCACTCAAACACGTGTTTCCGAGCCAGGTGTGAATGTATCACAAGACACTGAGCTCTTAAAAGTTACCTAATAAAAAGCAACAAGTCTTTTCCCATAATTCTTAGAGGGATGTGATGTATTTAGCAGGGATTTAACCAGAAGGTTTGGAATGAGCCTCTCAGCAACTTTGAAATATCCTGTTCTGTCTTGTTCCAAAGACTATTCTTGAACAGGCCAAAAAAAAACACGTTTTATGGAGTATACTCAGTTTTTACTTCCCTCCAGTTGTTTTGGAAAAGTAAAACAGCCTCATAGGTTTATGGAAAGCAGTGTAAGAGCATTTTAAGCACAGATGGAAAACTAAAACCCACTTTTATCTAAAGTTCACAACTGTTTCTGATTCATATTTTAAATGCTTTGAAACTATTGGAAAATCTCTGTCGTTTACAACAATTGGTCCCACATTTTTTTAGGCCACTGTTTTATGAAAACAAAGCATAGCGATGGCCCGTGATGGGTGCTGATGTCATGTGTCTTCTGCCTTGTCCTCTAAAGATCAAAGTGAACAAATACAATGAAGTGTGGGTTTACCTGTTCTCTGCTACGTATATTTACGTATGACCAATTTTCATCCGTGCCATATGCACAGAATGTATCTAATGGATTTGTAAAACAAAATGTAAAAAAGATATAATTTAACCAGGTACCAAGTGACCCAGAGACTGTTAACAGGGTTGGTTGGGTATCACTGATTTACCACACAAGAAGAGCTTGCAAGGATTTTAAAATGGGTGTTGTAGAAAAATGACCAAGGTTTCATTTTCCAAATTGATGTTTTATCTTCCTTTGGAGGTTTTAGATTTTGGTGTGAATCTTTTTTTATTATTATAACTATTTGCTGTTGACCAGAGTATTGACTATTACAGAGTATTGACTATTACACATTGTGGAGTGAGAATGGACTTGCAATTTTCTGCTCTGGTTCTTTTGCCGTAAAGAAAAATGGATGATGTCCGTTTAGAATAATGGAGTCTGCAATGCTTTGAGGCTTTTATTTGATTATTTTTCCCTGTTTTTGCATTTTTTTTCTTACATTTATGCCTTCTTATCGTCTGACTTGCACCTCTAAAAACGACAATATTTCAAACGTGTTTTAGTTTGTTTTGCATGATACCAGAACAAATGTCCAGCCTTTCTTGAGCCCATATTTAAAGCACATTCATTCACTGCACATTGATATTTTCAAAGGTTAATAGCTGTGCTTTAAGTATCTCAAATTATCCTGCAAAATTTGATATGACAAAAGAATGCTACAGGCAGTACAATCAAGTCATATAAATGACTCGCTGATATAATTTCTCTGCCTTTTGCTCTCACTTCTGCATTCATCTATTTCTTTTTGTACATTAAACTCAGCAAAAGCAGCAGCAGCTTGAATTTTTCAAACATCCACAGGACACCATTTAGAGCACCTTTAGTGCCACACTTTAAAAATGTGCTTGAAATCATAAAAAATTGAAGCGTGAGTGGTCCATTTAGGTGAGCACAGACTCTGGACTGTGTCTATCTGATGTCTCCGTCTCGGGCATGACAATCTACTCTTGGGTGGCTCTGACGGTCACAGTCACAGCAGATCCTATACTCCAACAGGTCCTCACTTGCATCTTAAAATCTGTTCTAGTAGTCTGTTAGGAGCACTTCTGTCTGCTTTTTTTTGGTCAATACCTTCGTATCTCTTGGCTCACTTCACACTGAACCAGAGGCTCAAAAACATGGCCTTTATCTCCAGTGGGACTATTTGACTGAACAGATGCGCTCATATCGCCAGAAGATTGCGATTTTAAAGGCTTTATGTTGTATTTTTTAGATGCATTTACATTCCTATGGCTCAGAAAAATGTTCCCTGAAAATCTTGGGGTGTCGCTGAGATATGCGAGAGCTGACCTTTTTGCAGCTCTTTCAGAAGCACCAATGGAAGCAGTATCAGATGCAGGTGCTGCAAAAATCATTCTCAAGTGTTCACTTGTGAATAAGCGACAAAAGGGTAACAGGAGGAGAGAAGAAAGCCTCAAGAGTTTGATGTTTGATATTACATGGGCATTTTCATTCATAATTTCCTTATTTTCATGCAATTTGGTTTGATAGGAGTGTTTGGTGTATGAATAGTTACTGTTCTGTTTCATATTTTTAATGAAGACAAGGGATCCTAATATACAATATAATAATCAAAAGTAATTTCCAGAAATAAAAATCAAATGATAAAAAAATGAAAGAAAAGAAGAAACCATAAAAGGTAGGTACTATGGGGCATCACTGATTAGATTAAGTTTGTCTATCATTTTACCTAAATGTTTTTTTTTTGCCATTTTTTACCATTTGGTCATCATTATCTAATTAGCGATGTCCTAAAGTACCTACCTTTATAGTTTCTTGTTTTGTTTCCTTTTGGTTTCTGATACCTTTTTATCTCTTGAAACTTTTCACGTTTATTTAGTTTCCTTATTTTGTAATTGTGTTTTGGTTTCTGGAATTTTGTTTAGATTTTTTTAAATTTGTTTTGCTTTTTTAATTACTGTTGTGTATTGCCAATAATAGAGGCTGGATTAATTCGATTCTGATTTTTTTTTGTTCTTTCAATCCTCTCAATTCAATTCACTTCGATTTTAAGTTTACATAGTTTACACATTTAGACACATTTTTTTAGAAATACATTAAAATCAAAACCTGTTTTGAAGATATATTAGTCAGATACAGTTCACATACTGTAACATTTATTAGAGAAATTATAATGAGATTGTTAATAGCATTCAGAGTTACATAGATTCTCAAACAGAGAAGCTCCAACAATTGTTCTGCTTCTCCTGGAGGACGTTTCAGTTTGGCCACTAGGTGGTGATTGCACTATAGCATTACACGTTATTCCAGAAGAAGAAGAAAGTATGAGCAAAAAACTGTGCTTTAGACCACAGATGGTTACTTTAAAAATATTTTCTTAATAGAGTTTGGAAAATTCACACCTATGAGTTTATAAAGATGTTCATTTAGTCAGCAATGTTTGTTTATGTCGACTAAATGTTAGCACAGTCGTCCTATGGGGAAGTCCATTATACGCTAGCATCAAGCTAGTGGAATTTACCACTATGCGTTAGATTGATCTCTACTTTTATGGATCGGTGATTGATCTATTAAGCTTAGATCAATTAATCAATTGACCAACCCAGCCCTACTTATTATGTTTTTATACTGACTGATTTCTCGATTTGATTTGCCCTTCTGGGCCACCGTACTAATATCAGATGTTGCACAATGAGGAATGGCCTCAGCAAAATTACTTCATACGATAACAAAGGAAATGTAAAAGCCCACACTGACTAACTGATGTTTCTGATGAAAGTGTACAGTTCAGACCCGCTGTTGTTCAGCCGAAACAATCACAGAAGATTTCCTATTCTGCTCTTCAAACAGCTGCCGGCCTGCAGGCAGAGCTTGCCTTCTATGGATAGTTTAAGTATTTCACTATGAAGAAAAACTATTTCATCTGGTCTCGGTCTATTTCTTTTATTTATTTTTATTGTTATCAAAAAAAAAAAAAAAAAAAACAATCCCACTATGTCATTAAGAGTTTATAATTTCAGAGCTCAAAATGAACCTAATTCATTAATTCTGTTGGATGATGAAAGTTTCCTTCTTTTTAGAAGCAAAAGGGATTCCTGAGTAAAGACTGATGCCTGTTACTTAAGTTTGCTCTTGTTTTCTCGTGCATGTCCGCCACCTGTCGGCTTGGTACGAAATTTTGAAGTGATAGAAATCTTGCAAATCTTGCTCTAGGCGTTTCCTTTCACAGATCTATTCCGATATATGAAAGACTTGGTGTCATAGAATTCTGGCCACAGTTATTCATTTCTCTTCAATGATCAGCTTTCAAACGGTTGGCACTTCTATAAATTAAATAGGACGCCATGCACACGTCACTACCAAGTCCAAATACGTGATTGGTCAAAGTTTGACCTGGTTTAACTCTCAATCCATGTTCAGTTGCTGCACATAGAACTTGGAAACAGTTCTTTAAACTTGTGTAGTTACACAGTGAGTGTTTTGAACACAGAAGCCTGAAACGCACGTTTTTGTAGACTTTCCATTGGAGGCGGTCCCTTGAACCCGTGTTTCCAAGGGCAGTGTGAACGTAACTTAATACTATTCTCGTTACTCTAAATTCTGATAAATACAGCTAAGCCTCTCTTTATATATATGTATATATATATATATATAAACCATTGGAAGGAAATGTAAGCTCTTAGTTATGTCCATCACTTCATGCATAGCTATATACTGCATGTGGATTAGAAGTTCATTAATAGACATCTAGAAATTAGTAGAAAATAAAATAGTGAAGCAAAATACACAGAAATCCATCACGTAATTTAATTTAAGCAGTTTTTCTGGTTCTTGTCAGCAGTTCTTCTTCTTTCTGCAGCCATCGCTGACCATCAACAAGACTTATTAAACTTTCATTCAGTCTAATCTAAGAACCATGTAAACTAGCACCACTTAGCTTGAAGTGGTGTGTTTCATCCAAATTATTTAAACTGTTTGTTTTCTTATACATGTGATATATAAATAGCTGTGTGTGTATGTACCACGTGTGAATGTCTGAAACAGATCTAACTTCAAACCTAATGTTTTTTGTTTTTTTTGTCCTTCTAAACTCAGTTCTGAACTAAACCGCGTCTTTGCCAGTGTTACGTTCTCTGTGTGCAAATGGAGCTTTGTCTTTCAAGAAGCAGGTATGGATGGAGCTGGTTGTTTTCTTTCCCCTTCACACCAGGAAAGTGTTGCAGCAGTTGTTGTTATGGCAACTAAACACTCGTATCTTATTGGAATGCACTCACCAGCACCTAACTTAGATACCTCTGTTTAACTGTTCATTCATGCAAAGCTTCTTATCAACACATAAAGAAGCAGCTCTATGTTTTTCTGCTCTCAGGAACGGTCAGCTCAGAAATGGATCAATTTCGTCATTGCTGTTGCTGCGGTCAGGTGTTCAATGCTGAAGCTAAAACTAATATTTCATGGATCAGGCAATATTTTACAATCTTCTATTAAAAGGGCCATGGCTATCATCTTTTGATCAATTGGGTTATATTCTGATCAATGGTCTTTTAATGATAATTATTCTGTTTTTAGCCCAAATTTCTCAGTGCATGGAGCGTTTCTGGAACACCATCGGAACATTTACTTTCATGTCACAAAGAAAGCTGCTTTCCTGTTGAAACGCTCACTTTAGCTCACCTTAACCTGCTTGCCTTAATGCTGCTGTGTGTTTGGATGATCGGACATTAATATCAGTGAGGACTTAAAGAGGCGTGAGCGGTAAGGGTAATTCCCCACAGATTTTCCTGCTTACTCACTTTTCCTTCAAGACTTTAACAGGTGATCACTTTAACTGCAACTGTGTCCTTTTTATGAGACTCATAATGTGTTGATAGCGCTATCAATTTGTAATTCACCATTTCCATACAAAATGAAGGCATTTTTCCCCTCCTAAATAAGAATTATACTGTCCTTAAGAGCACTGGTCCCCAATTCCCCGAGTCGTGGACCAATACCGCTCGGTGGGACAGTTGGTACCAGGTGCAGGGAGAGAAACACCACTTCCATTTTTACCATCTTATTTACAATCTGATTCTTAAAGAAGTTTTATTTTGGAAAACTACTGGATTCTCTGCACTATATCTTACACATTCTTGACACAAGTTGCTCAGTCACACGTTAAAAATCTATCCGCTACTTTCCTAAAACAGCTACACCGGCTGCTAAACTAAAAACCCCAAACTAGCAAAATTAACAAAAAACAAACATGTTTGGAAAGTGTATTTTTATGAAAAAAAATCTATTGAAGGAACAGTAGAAGAGTCTTTTACTTCAAAATAAAAAAGCTGTTTTTAACAGACAAAAACCAGGAGTTTTCACTCCAAATATGTATTTATTACAACAGTTGTTCCCACGCACAATAATAATAAAGCATAATATCCAACAACTGGCTGCCTAATGCTACAAGGATATTGCTAACAAAGTTACTCAAATGACTGATTCATGTTTATTATTTAAAAAATATTAGTTTATCTGTGGCACCTTAGAAATCGTACAAAAATGAAGGCTGCTTTATCACATTTGAATGGTTCCTACATGAAATCTAGAGAACAAATAAACTACAGCAGCTGCAGATATTTTACAGAGGATGAAGCTAATAAATAAATACATATAAATTGGAGGCCCATTTGAACCTTGCACAGGCTGGTGTGTAAAAAAAAACATTGTCTGACGTTAAAGGGTTAAACAAAACCTAAATCAACTTTTTGTGGCTGTTGACCTCTATAAATGGGGCTTTAAAAGTGCTGTCTGTTGGTTATTGCTAAATTTTTGTCAAATTACCACAAATGTATTTAGTTAGTTTAGTTAGTTTAGTTATTATTTTTAAATTTCAGCTGTGGGTGGAGTCAGCCTCCAACTTCCCTGTTTGGTGACCCTTTAAATTGGTCCGAGGCCTGAAAAAGTTTGGGGAATACTCCTTTATGGGGTGTTTGCAAGGCAGGGTCGTCAAGTTTCGATGTCTGAGGTCTTGAGGTCTTGGGTGTTGGGTGTGGCGTGGACTCAGGTCTGGGCACGAGACGTTTTCAGTGACTCAATCAAATAGTAGAAATAAATATCCACTATATCCGCAATATGTGAGGATTTTCGTCCTGAACTTACATTCATTTTCTTAACCCACTGAGGCTGCTGGGTTTCCTGAGATTGTCCCGGTTACTGTTGCGGAAACGTGGGATACCCAGTGGCGGTTCTACACTGAATTACTCCCCGGGCGAGACCCTCCCCAGCGCCCCCCCCCAACTGAATTTTGTTTGTCCGTTGCCATGTTTTCCTAGAATTACAATTGAAAACAACATACAACAGACATGTAACACAATGCTGTGCAGCATAATAACAGTTATCAGTACGTACTATAATACAAATATACTTATAAATAAAACTATATGAGGAAATATGATGGTTAAAAAAGCATCCATGATTTGAACATTTAAATTACCATATTAATCTGTACTCCAGAGAAGAAAAATCAGTCATGTTGCTCTTCAATCCAATGTTAAAAGCATGTTTAGTTATGACATCCAAAGTCTACCAACTATATTAGATTTATACCAGCTCAACATTTGTCTAATAAAGAAGTTGTATGTTTATCAAAACCGTTATTCCCTTAATTTTGAACTTTTCTCTGAACCTTTAGATGAACACACTCCTTAAGCATCAACTTTTCATCAAAGCCCTAAGGTTTATTTCTAGTCATTTTTTAATGTCTTTAACATTTTTTTAAGAAATTGACTTTGTTCAAATCACAAATGTTTTTTTCAATCATAGAAGAGTAAAGATTAAAACTAGTTAAGAACAGTAAAATAATTATTTTAAAGGTTTTTTTAATGTCAAGCATATAAAAACATGCTTAATATGTGCAACATTTTTGCATAAATGTGTGTAATGTTACTGATCAGTGTTGTTGTGAGTCACAATGAAATGGAGCACCAAATCAGTGAGTGTTTGTGTTGCTGGGGTCAGTGTGAGCAAATACTAGAAATTCCCAGCACACCTGAATGCAGCAATAGCAAGTTCTTAATCCAAGTGCATACGTGCGGAAATTCCACGCAGCTCCTGAACACACCTCGTGCCGTGGTGAATGTGACAATTAAATCCATTAAATCAGCGCAGTAAAGTCAGGATTAAATGTTTTGAATCCACTCTGGGATGGATGTTTGTGGTGACCAACAGTGGAGGAGAAGCAGACTCCATCATGTTGTGTTTGAGCCTCAGAGATGAAGAACAGAGACTCACCTGTCAAAGTCAAAGAGCTTTTCTGACCCCCAAATAAAGTTTTCCCCACGTTTGGTGGTTGTTAATTTAGAGGTACGCCTATATTGAAACATGGGTTATAGAATGTCATGTTATGACTGACTTAAAAATAAAACATTCTACAAAGTAGACCCCGCCCTCCTTCCTCATCCGTCATCGTCCTCTTCGTTAAGGAGAGACCCGCAGCTGAACTGTCCCTCCGCCCCTCCCTCTCTCTAAACACCTGACCGTCTCCTGCTCAGCGGACAGGGGCGCCTGCACCAGCAGAGGGCGCTAATTCGCTGATTTCAGGCCGTTCAACACATGACAGGTAGTAGACGATCATAGCTGCGCAGATTATTATTTTCCTCCCAGCGCTGAGATGCCGCCCCTTTGAATCGGCGCCCCGGGCAGATGCCCGTATTGCCCGTGCCTAAAACCGCCACTGGGGATACACCTCAATCAGGTTGCCAGAGCTAGAGTAATCAATTATGCTACACTAGCTAGCTAGTCGCCCGTGGACGGCGTAGCAAGCTAGCGAGCTCCGCTGTCTGGGGTCCGGCAGAGCTAGCGGTCCCTGGGCAGCGGAGCTCACTATGCTGGCCTCCCGGTGGTTGACTGCCAGGCAAGAATGCAGCATTAGAGTGACAGTTGTGCTGAAAAAACAACAACAGCAAAACAATGATGGGAATAACAACAGGGTGACATAAGGACCCCTTTTCTGTAACTGGAGAATCAGGGACAGATGAAAGTCTGTCAAAATGACATGTAGGATGTATTTGATCGTAGGGTCAGAAGTTACATCCTGATATCGATCTGTCATAGAACAAAGGGTATGCAGCATCGGAGCACAAGCTGTTTGCAGAACTAGAAGAGTAGGTGCTTTTAGCATCCTGAATAGGCCACACCCACTTACCAAAGGGGAGTTTGACTGTAGAAACAAAGGGAGAAAGACTGACCCTAACTGACTCCAAGGTTTATATAGATAATTGGATCTGCTGAACATAGATTTTTTTAGAATTGTACTGATGGGTAAAAACAGGAAGATGTAAATTGGTGTCATTTTACCAAAGTATTTGGGGTTTTGGAGGAACTGCATTTTGTTTTTGTGTTCAGGTTTTGAACTCGGCTGATCTCGGCATGTAGAACTGCAAACCCGATTTCTGGGATTCTTTCTGACATTAGAGTGTGAGACCTCAGCGTGAGAGCTTCACATTTTTACTCAGCCTTCTCATCAGGAAGGAGAGCAGAAACACACAAAAAGAAAGTGTACTCACATCCACGTATGACAGCGTGTCAAGCCTGTGCTTTGGGAGTCCGCATGCGATCCCTCATTTCCATAAAGATGATGATGATAATAAAACAGAGAGAAATGAAAACGTCTTTTTTTCCCTTCTCTTTCATTTTACTGCCGTTTTGTGTAGCTGTGAGCATTAATGTCACTCTTGTTTCCTGTCTGTGCGTGACTTTACCTCATCGCAGCTGGTGCCTCAGCTGGTGACTGTGAGCTTTAAACATCTCAGCAGCAGGAACAGCTGCAGAGCTGAAACTAATTTGACAAAGATCTGCTCAGTGAAGATCTGCTTAGTGATGTGATTGCCTTTTTAAAGGCTGAGTGTCTAAGTACTCATGTTCTCTTCAAAGCCTTGTGGTGGTTGACTTTTCTAAGAACGTCGCTAGGACGACTGTGTAAGTGAAATAGACTGAGTGACTCCCTCCCTCCTCACATTCCATACAGGAAGTACCTGCTGGCTCCAAGGACCCAAAATCCCACATACTTATATTGAGTTATTAACACTTGATATTACTTTTTTTGGACTAAATATACGTCACAGACACCAAAAAGGCATCATAAAGATGAAAGTCACACTTTTGGAAGAAATGTATTTAACAAAATACAGGAGCAAGAACAGACATATCATCTTGAAAGGCAAATCCTGAGTTAGAAAAGAACAAAATATAATAGAAAGCCTTGATTGTTATTATACCTGGTATAATGAGATTTATTTCAATCTGGACGGTCAATACAGATAAATAAATAGAAACAAAAATCATCCATCCATCCATCTTCTTGACCGCTTCTTCCCTTTCGGGGTCGCGGGGGCGCCGGAGCCTATCCCGGCTACTGAAGGGCGAAGGCGGGGTACACCCTGGACAGGTCGCCAGTCTGTCGCAGGGCCTCAATCACACACACATTCACTCTCACATTCACACCTAGGGGCAATTTAGAGTCACCAATTAACCTATGAAGCATGTTTTTGGACGGTGGGAGGAAGCCGGAGTCCCCGGTGAAAACCCACGCATGCACGGGGAGAACATGCAAACTCCACACAGAAAGGTCCCAGCCGGGATTCGAACCGGGGCCTTCTCGCTGTGAGGCGAGAGCGCTAACCACTTGCGCCACCGTGCAGCCCTACAAAAATCATAATTACGGAATACATAATAAAAATAGACTGAATACATGTGTAGCCTTTGTGCTGTCCTAGGTATGTTGACGTTGGGAGTGGGGTCATCCGGACCCCACAAGCAGCGCACTGAACTTTTTTTTTAAAAATTATTTTTGATTTTCATTGGTGTCCATGACAAACATGAAATCCACCTTCGTCTATATTTGTCATGGGATGGATAACGGGTCAATGTAAGGCTGGACCCCATAAGAAGCATGAGGGATTTGAACACGCTTCGCCACATTTTTTAGCTTAATCAAATATAAGAGTAATTGAATGAGTCTATTAGCACAACATATGGACATTAATTCGGATAACCATAGCTTAAAGAACATGCTAACTCTTTATATCCCATTAAATGACTAAATCCATTGAATGAATCATCTGTGTCGATTTCCAACAACTCCTATACAATCAGATATAAGTCACACCCCCCAGCCAAACTGCAAATAAATGCACCTTATACTCCAGAAAACATGGTCATTATATTTGTCAGAATAACTATTTTTAAGTTAAATTTATACGGTGTGAGAAATTTGTTCTCTGTATTTGACCCATCTCCTGAGGGAGTGGTTAGTTGCAGACACAGCCGCGCTCGGGAGCCATTTGTTGGTTGGTATAACTCCAGTCTCAGGGCGTACACTCTACTAGAAGGCCTCTAAACTGGTTTTTATGATACTTTATCTTCATTGCAAGTTGTAAACTGACCAGTCAAAGTATGTGGCAATGTTTGATTGACAGATTGATTTTTTATGTAGTATGGGTATGGACTTCCAACAAGCTCACTTCTGGTTGATAAGAGTGGTTGCCATAGAGATGATGATTCAGACCGACTTGGACCAATCACTGCTTACTAACAATTTCTGGTTCCAACATGGCGGTGTCCATACAGTGAAAAAATGGCAACTGAATTGAGTCAATTTCATTGGAACCAGAAGAGAGTTTTTTTTTTTCCATGTGTGACATCACACTCACTCTGTCCAGTTCTCATGTACAGCCAAAGGTTGGTAGTTATCATAAAATGACACGGAAACAACAACCCAGGCTCAGACAAAGTTACTATCTGCAACATATTAACACATTTACATTTTATGTTTGTTTTTTTAAACTTTATGGTATTATTGAATGCAAATTATTTACTTTGCAAGTTAAGACTTTCCGTGTAAAATCAAACAACAAAAGGGTTCAGTTGTTCATGAAAAATGTATCTTCTAAAGTTATTTTTTTCTATATAAAGACAAAAAAGCATCTTCTATTGTAAACACACAAAACTGTCCTGACACTTGAGAACACAAATGTGATGCACACACCTTATTTTCTACATTTTCAGCAGACTCCTGGCTGCCAATATTAAAGCCTTCTTTCAGAAGTAAATGT
This sequence comes from Oryzias melastigma, assembly GCF_002922805.2. NCBI lineage: Eukaryota > Metazoa > Chordata > Actinopteri > Beloniformes > Adrianichthyidae > Oryzias > Oryzias melastigma. The sequence continues at coordinate 4,719,476 of NC_050522.1, read as the reverse complement.
GCTGCAAATCCAGCTTTTATTTTGAAAAAAGTTGTCTCCAGGCTGACTTGTGAAAAATAAACAAACAAAATTAGAAAACATACAAAAAAGTTTTGGGTAAAATAAGCTGTATCCAATCTTACACATTTTTGAATAAAAATGAAAGGTTTTGAAGACATTCTTAATTTCAACAAGGTTTCTGCTCCAACCGCATGTCGAACTTGATCTCGCTCGAGTTACCACAGATGAAGTCACAGTTTTCGGCAAAGACAAAAAATTCCCCTCCGCAGAGATAAAGGAGGCTGGATCACTGAAGACAGTTTGTCAGAGCTCGGCTGGAGCTCACAAAGAACATCCCGGGGATGTTTTGCTGCTCCAGCTGCCTGCGCAGTAAGGTGGGCTGGAAACTGCTGATTGCAGCCCCACTGTTCAGCCTGCAGTTCACAGCAATCAGCTCACACAGTGTTTTACATTAGGTAACACACGTCTTGTAGAATATATGTCAAGAATAATTCAGGGAGAACAATACCGGTTAAATAGAGGTAGCAGTCTGGTGAGCCGGTAGAAGAGAATTTATGGTCTCGCTGCAGCACTCGTTTCTCTTTGACATGCCAGCAATTAAGAATGAAGAAGACTGAATAGTTAATTAGGAAACAGGAAGCTTGACTAAAAGAAAATGCCTTTTAGGTGTGGGATGCACATTTAAGCTGAAAGGGAAATATGAGATGCGTTTTTCTAAAGTAGGAAATCATGATTCTGAGATGATGACAAGTGGTAGATGAAATTAATGCTAAATAAACACAGGAAATTGGGATCTAATGGAGATTAATGTCAAATAAACACAGATAATTGGGATTAGAGCTTGATTTTTAGTTCATAACGTCAAAGACAAACTGGAATAAGAAAGATTCTTCTTGTAATAGTCTAGGTAGACGATTTGAGATGAAATAAGGATTTTCATTGACAGTATTTTTGAAGTTGGACCTCAGATGTTTCCCATTGCAAATACATTTTTCAACAGTTTGAGTACACAGCTGCGTCTTTGCTTTGACAGGTATTGAGCCTCGCTTTCAAGCCAGCTTCTGTGTCAGAAGTGGCGTCCAGCTGGTTATCAGACCAAAACAGTCTCCTGTCATTTACGCAAAAAAGCCAAATCCATCATTCTAAAATAAGTTTGTGTGTTGTCTTGTAGGAACTGTCACATGGGAATTAAACTTGCTTTCTGGGCATCATAATACTAAACCAACAAAGATCAACATGTATTTTATTAAAGAAGGAAATGATCATATTAACAATACACCTCAGTGCATCTAGTATGTTATTATCTTATTGTTTGTTTTATAGAATCATTTTTCTTCATTCTGTTCCAGTTGTTTCACCCTAAAAAAGGGTTAATGTATGTTTCCTTGTAAAATTGGCATAAACAATAAACCGTTCATTCACTTGTTTGTTTTCATTATTGAAGGAGCTTGTACAGATTTGCATCGTTCATATTCTACATTTATGAAGGTGATCTCAGGTTTTGATTGGTTGAACTTAAAATACTTTGATTATGTTGGGGCGTCCGTGGGTGTCCCCGAGTCGTCGTTTTTTGATTTTCTGGCTGTTCATAAAATCAACGGTTGCAGCACTGGACTCAATACCAGATGCTGTACTGTACGTGAACCGGAACCAGGCTAGGGTACCAGTGCTGGACCGGTTCCGATTCACAGCTCGGAGGTTTGGGATCTGGGATTTAATGGGAACAGCCATCATGTTATAAAACGACGACTTGGGGACAACCAAAACGTCAAAAATTGTTTCCTGATCCAAATGTCAATATGTGACAAGTTGAAAGTGAGAATACCTTGGCGAATTTCTCTGAGTTTTCAGCATGTGGTGGCGGTGGAATTTTGCTCAAAGGCACTGTAGAAAAGAAGAATTACTGCTGTGGGACATAATAATCAAAAGTTTACCAATTTTTATAATCAGATTAAAACTTGAACCACTTTTGATTTGATTTTTTGTTTTATAATGCTACGTTCACAGACACGGACAATTCTTCATTTTTCCTCAAAGGAAATAAACATTTTTTGGCTTTTGATCTCTATAAATGGGGGTTTAAAAGTGCTCACTGCTAGTTATTGCCAAATTTTTGATACATTAATTGTTTAATTCTTGAAAATAGTCAAAAACCGTCTGTGCTGCCCCTACAGGTTAAATTGAGGTATTACAGTTGAATCTTGTGATTGGTCAAACCATATCAGTTTCAGAAGTTTCACATCATGATCTGCAGCTCCAGTAATGATAATAGTCCAGCCCCCAAGCTCCACCCCTCTGACTGGATTTTCAAATTTCAGTTGTGGGCGGAGTCAGCCTCCAACTTCCCTGTTTGGTTACTCTTTAAGAATAATTTTCAAATGGTTAGTTCTTCTGTGAATGAAAAAGACGTCACAACCAAATCCATGCCGCTGATTAGTCACAGTTCAACCTGGTTTAACTTTCAATTGTACATAGAGCCCCAAAAATGGTCATAAAAATGCACATTTTTGCACATTTACAGAATTTTTATTGGAAGTGGTTGCTTGAACGCACGTTCCCGAGGGCTTAACAGCTGTGAGTTGATACATAATATCTAGAACATGTAGCTACAAGCATCTTTACAGACCTTAGATGAGCACAGCGGTTCAGAACTTTTATCTGCATGTGACTTGATACCATAATGTGAGCTGCTGCTTTTGATTCTTCTACACGAGCTTGTTCTTTATCTGATGTCTGACTTTGAATTCATTTAAACCATCAGAGATTCCAGTTCTGCTGTCAGCTTCTGTCCCAAATTCCTTGTTCGGCTTCTTTGTTGGACTCTCCACTCTTCATTTAATCCTGCTTTATTATAATACAAGTGACTACATATTCTTTTCATAAATAAGAATTTTTTTAATCACATTTGACACAGACACACAGAAGGAAAATCAATACCAAGCGAGTGTCATACTTTGAAATGGACGTAGTGATCCAATCCTGAGAGGTGGTTTATGGATTTTTACATTTTCTTTTCACTAAGTTGAATTAACCCAGCACTAAATAAACTGCTGCTTTCGTAAACAGAAAATGGAGGCTGGTTTCTGCTGTTTATATCTCATCTTAGCAGATTGATTCAGTCTTTAGACTGCAGCTGCAGTAATTAAACCCAGCGGGGGCCCAGTGTTTAGCTTTTGCTCAGTGTTCTTCACCAAAGCTTAGAGAGCAGTGGAGTGTGGACTTCCACTGTGGCACTTTGACACAAACGTTGCCCGGCCGCGTATTGTGTTCACACGTTTACCAAGCAGGTAAGGGTTATTCAGGCTGGCGTTCCTGCTATCAGGAATAGCGCTCCATGTGGACGTGACCCCGGGAAACACGACCACCTGCAGGTTAGAACAACGATGCGGCTGTACAAAAATGTGTCCGCTTTCATTCTTTCACCACATCGTTATGTTGTTTTCTAAATGCAATGCAACACGGACAAACATATATTTGGAGAAAAATCTCAAGTAGGAGAAAAACTCCTCGGTGGACTTGGAGAGTGATTCATGTTGCCTGAGGTTTCTGCAGGTTTGACAGAGCTTGAACATGCCTTAAATGTGTGTTCTGTTTGTATTAAGTCAGTACAACATGAAGGAATATACGTTTTTCTTAATGCTGTATAGTTTTTAACATAATTAGTTCATTTTACTTTATTAAAATTCAAGTTTTTACAATCCTATGGTTAATTCTTTACCTTATCCTTTGAAAAACTGAGCAAATGGATCAGAGCTCAAGGGTTTTTGTTACTGTTACAATTGATGATCACCAGACACACAGGGTGCATATTTGTATAAACCCCTTTTGTATTTAAACATTTGGAAAAAAAGAAAAGAAAAGTAGTGAGTACAAAAGAAAAGGAGAAAAAAGGGGGGCTAAAGAAGTAGGAGGGGATAGAAACACAGCAACAAGTCGCTGGAGGTTTATCATTATTACTGTCAAAAGGGGCGGGGCCTGTCCGCACACACTCAAATATTACAAACAAATCTGTTGGTTCCAAAATCTTCACACTCAAACATGACATCATGTACACAACTACAGCTCACACACACACATGCATATCAGTTTTTATAGTAAATACAAACGTCAACCAGACTAGAACCAAAGTCACATTTTCTCTGTATTATCTACTGTAGCTTGAACCATGAAGGTCCGTCTTCTTTAGCTCTTGTTCACGCTGTTTTTTTAGATGAAGTCATTTTCATGTCTGCAGATTACGTGATGACTTGACACTCATTGTTTGCACAGATCGGCTGCTTTGTTTTGTCTTGTAAAGGTTTCATTAGAGCCGTTATCAATTATCAGTAGGGTGTGTACCTTTTCCTCTCACACGATTCGAAACGCATCTCGATACACAGTCCACGAATCGATACATGAAGGACTCAACTAACTCTCTTAAAGTCCGATTCTTTTACCAAAAATGCTAAAATCTTGATATTTCTCATTCATATGGCATTTAAAGCTATAAATAATAATGCATGGCATTTGACAGAAAAATGTATTGGAAGAAAAAAGCTTATGATTGGACATCTGTTTGTTTGGATCGCAATGTCAAAAAATAAAATAAACACCAGAAACTGTAACTATAGTTTGCCAGAAATCGATAGTTTACTTCTTGATTGATTTCATAACTTTTAACCAACCTATTCCTGTTCATATCTGTGGCTTTCAGACAAAACTGAAGTTCAATTTTAGACATACATCTATTTTTTACATCCTTAACCTGATCGAGTTTTTATCTAACATCTTTTACATCCTTACTTATCAGGCAATTTAGGAAATGGTTACTGAAAGAAACATTCCATTATTTAGTTGTTCAATATACTAGGCACCTGGAAACTTTTTTGGGCTAGTTATTGTGGTAAAAAGATGTTATTAAACACCCATGAAAATTGTGTTTTTGTTGTTTTTAACATGTTCATGTGGCATTTTTTCTATAGTTATGTATATATTAAGGGTATTAAGATTAAAACAGCATTTTTGAGTATTTCTTTGTTCAAATCAATTTGAATGAGGAGTAGACGGAAAAAAATGGTGTTTTAAAAGTATTATATTTGTGATGTAGAAGTAACTATGGGCGGGCCACAAGTTCCCTACTCTCTCCAATCGGATGCATCCACTTGTGGATCCATGAACATATTTGTTTTCCTCATCTTATCTGGCATCTCACCCATTTTTGTTGCATAGGAAATTGAGGGTGTGACAAGCTTTACACTTTTATTTAAGTGACATTTTTTTTTTGTTAACAGTGATTTGAGTAAAGAAATACTCAGAAATGCAATTTTGAGCTTAATTATCTTTACATATGTCCTCCGTTATCAGAAATAGTACCACAAAGAGATGTTAAAAACACCAAAAACAGGATTTTGTTCAGGATGAATCTTAGAAGACACTATTTACACTTAATTTTCCACCTTCCTTTGTTTGTTTTATATCCTGTAAATGAGCTGACAATTAGTATTTGAACCAAATCTATACAAAAAAACCCCATTTTATTTAATATGTTTATTATGTAGTTAAAAACACTGAAATGTCAGTAAAAATCCACTCTCAGAACAAAGACTACTGCTTCATTCTCTGCCAGTGTAGAGCTTTTTTTTTGTCAGTTGATGTGTTCACAGCTCAACTAACACCTGAAAAGAAACTCTTTCTTCTGCTTGTCTTTGCTTTTCTTTGGGAACAAGAGCCACTTTATTCTTGCGCTGTTTAATTGTATAAATAGCTCCTTCTGACTCTGTTGTGGGGTTTTGTACACTCACAAAGTAACAAGAGTTTAGTCAGTCATTGAGCCAGCGCGCCCGTGACCATTTGACATCAGCTTGCTGGGTTTTTAAAGCAGCTGAGAGGGATTTTTTAGTCACACAGTTTCTATTCAGTCGTCTCTCTTCCTCATATATTTAGTAATAAAGCAAATTTTATTGACTGAAGAAAGACTGCCAGTGCAAAATTGAGAAATATAAATCATACTTTTGTTGGTTTGGACTTTTGTCCTTTTGTTCCTACCCACAGACTAAATGCAGTTCAGCTTCTGAGGGTGTGAGACTTCAAATGAGCACAGGGATGACAGTGTATCCTTGTAAATCTGTGTTAGCACCAGACTGTCTCTCTTCATTGCACCAAACGCTCTCAAGCTGCCCACTACACTTATGACCAAAAAATAAGAAAAAGAAGAAACAGTTGGATTGGAAAGAGAATAAATGGAGACTTGTTTGAAAAGACACGCAGAGCATGGTTCTGTCCAAGGTGCTGAAACCCCTCACAGCCAGACGACCTCAGCTCTGCAGTCGTCTGTCCATGGTGCTGAAATCCAGAACTGTAATTCAAACAGTGAGGTGCATGGTTACAGATAAAACCACATACATGTATGATATGTTGACATCACCCATAGCAAATGCCTTATCTTTGTTTTTCATGAAATCCGTCACCGTGGCTTCCTGATACGGGCACCGTTAGTTTGAAACCCATCAAAAATGATTGGTCCGAGTCGGTCTGAGTCAGGTATTTTGGGGAACAACAGTCGCTAATCATGAGTGAACTACAAAGTTCACACCACTTCCACTGAAAATGGATAGGGAGGAGCTGTTAAACGTTCCAGGTGGGACCAGCAGAAATCACATGCTTTTACCGAGGCATCTGATTGGTCAGTTTACAACTTGAATAGCTTGAGATAAAATATCTTTAAAAATCAGGATTAGGTAGAAGATGTTAAGAGGAGTGTATTATAGAAAAAATGGTTATTTTGACAAATAAAATGACTGAAATAACTGTGCATTTCTTAATTAAAGTCTATGGGATTTTGTCTTCTTGGAACCACCAGGTACAAGAGGGGAGGGGTTGAGATGTCCATTGTCTCTACGGTCAGTGCGTAAAACCAGCTAAATTGTAAACAACAAAAACACAAGTGTCTTGTAACCCTTGTGCTATCCTAACGAGGGTTAGGTCCTGCTTTTATAGTCATTTATTGGCATTAGAAAACACATTTATAAGTGTAAATAGACAACGTAACTAACACGTTTGCTTATGCTCTTGTCAGGTCATCTGCAGTCAATGCTAAAAGCCCTTTACTGTATATAGAGATCTGGACTGAGTGACTCCTCCCTCCTTGTATTCCAAACAGGAAGTGCCCACTGATCTCAAAGTCCTTTAGACTTCTATTGATAAATTAACAGCTATTACCCAGTCATTATGTTTGTCAGAATAACTATTCTTGCTATACCACCTGTTAATAACCTGTTCTTGCTAGTCCTAATTGTTAGTACAAGTTAGTCTAACTATAAACTGACCAATCACATGCCTGAATAAAAGTATGCGGTCTCACGTTGAATGATAAAAATGTTTGATTGTCAGATTTTCATCCCGCTTTCAGTGTAGACTTCCTACAAGCTCACTCCTGATTGGTGAGAGTGGTTACCATAGAAACGTTGACTCAGACCGACTTAAACAAATCCCTGCTTACTGAAGTAATTAGGCTCCAACATGGTGGGGTTCGTGTTGCGAATAAACAAAAAAAAACACTGAATTGACAAATTTATTTGGAGCCAGAAGTACGCTGGTGACATCACACTGACTCGGTCCAGTTCTTATATACAGTCAATAATAAAACATATATTTCTGTGTTATTGTGTACCTCACAACTCAGTTTTTAACCACACAAGCTTCTGTTTAATCTAATAAACCACTTTATTCTCCTGTTTTGTCAACTTTTCTAATCAGGAAGAAGTGCCTTTCAGACTGCGAGAGTCCAGGTTTCACCTGCTCCAGCATCAAAATGTCATAAGGGAAAGTGTTCGTTGAATGCCAAACATGTTTACATTTCCATGCCCTCCTTTGGCCTCAGAGCAAAACTCTTGGATGCAGTCGTAGCCAATGGCAGCCAACCAACAACAAGGTCAGGGCCAGCTCATTCACTTTCCCCAGCCACACTTCACAAACATTCAGCTTAAAATGCTGCTTCAATTATTCATGGCTGCGCATGGAAAGGATACGAGCGCCAAGTCTGTGTTTGTGAGTTTAATTCATTTATGATGTGGAAAACCAAAACTCCTGTTCTGTCAGATTCAATCTTTCCACCATCCGTGTCTCACATTCGGCTCTCTGACTTCCTCGGGGTCATCTTTGTTCACCTGAAGGCAATGTCCTGACCCCATGAGAGCAGATACATGTGCTGTTAGCTGCCACTGTAAACTGTAATGATGTCTGTTTGCACAACTTCCCTAAAATGTAATTTTTCCTTCATATCTACAGTTTTTTTAGGTTTGAGTGTAAGTGTGTCTGTATTGCAGCTTTGCTCCACTTCAGTTTGTGACTGAAACTTTGACAACTCCAAGGTAAAAATAAACCCCAGCTGTTGCTGAGATTGCGACTGACACTGCAGTCAGAGGCACAGGTTCACTGTTGTGTGTCTGTTGGTGTGACTGACTCTTTTGGTAGCCTGGTTGGGACCTGTTCTGGTGGAATCACCAACTCCTTTTTTTCCCAAGGCTTAATGGGACCTACAGTATTAAAGCAGATGTTTTTTATGGGCTGATAGTTTGTGGTGTTTCAGTAGTGTGATGGTTAAAGCTAAAGACTGTCACATCCAATGCAAGGTCGTATACAGGAGTATTTGCAACGTAAAGGGAGCGCAGATGTGTTTCCTTGAGGCTCATACCGCCACCTCAAGAGACGTCATGAAACTCAAAGGAGCGATTGTTGTGCATGTACTATTGTTAAGTGTCTGGAAGGCAAATGTAAGTTGCACACACTTATGATACAGGAATGATGTCATCCTATGGTGCCCTTACGGCGCAAAACAGTCATGAGTAAGATATAAGAACTGGTTTGTTACTGACTGCTGCACGCACAGGGTGTGCAGGTGATGTGTCAAAGCCCGCCGTATATACTCCCGTTGGACGCCTAATTTCTAACAGTCAACCCAAGGGGTCAACAAAGAGTGTGTATAAATAATGTGAACAGCACTAACAGGCTCTTATTGAAGGATGTGGAGGTAGGGGGCTGTTAACAAAAGGAAAAATCCACTCTACATGCATGCGTCTGACTCACTATGTATTAATCTGAGTATCAATAGTATCAATACCAAGAAGAAGTATAGATACTAGCGTGATGAGATCAATACTTTTACGTGCAGGATCTAGTGGTCTTTTCAGTGTTGACAACACTGTCTTTGTTCTGTGTTTTATTATACACTTATTTTTGTTAATTAATAATTAACAATTATGTCTATTGGATAGATAATGATTAATATTTAATATGTATTTGTATAAATCAAACATTTCTAGAATAAACTATCAGTATTGATATCTGTGATACTAGTCCTGTAATTATTCGGTTTTGGATCAGAACCCAAATTCCCAATATCACCCACCTCTATCATCTACCTTTACCCACCCTTTCATGCTGTATTAATGTTCTCTACAACCTGTAGCCCACATAATTGGAATGCACTGGAGTTTTTTTATCTATCTACAACAGTGGTCTTCAACCACCGGGCTGCGGAAGAACGAATAAATCATAAATGTTTTTTTTTTTTTTTTTTTTTATTGAGACAGAAATCTTTTATTTTGAAAATTGATTCTCTTGATTAGCTTGAGTGCTAAAGCAGTCTGGTGGTGTGTAACACAAGAAAGGCTGCATGAGGAACCTTTCTTTGCATCTTTCCAAATGGATGGGATGAGTTTTTAAATACTCTAGAGCAATAATTTTCTAATGTTTGGCACTTCCACGAATTAAAAAGAACACCATCTATATATCACTCCTAAATCTGAGTCCCGGATTAGTCAAAGTTCAACTGGTTTAACTTTTATTGTCTGTGGGTTTTATGCATAGAGGCCAAAAACTGACCTAAAAAGTTGAACGCGAGAGTTTTGAAATCAGAAGTTGAGACTTATCATTGTAAGTGGTCACTAGTATTGCTAAACGTAGCATAAGGCTTAAGATCCAGCCATGAACTGGTAATAGTTTCAGTGAGACATAAGATGAAGCTACATGTGTTGGTGCGTGTGTTAGCACATCATAAAGATACTGAAACATGTCCCAACTTTACAGACGTGGGTAAAATTCTGTATTTTTATTCAACACTCACACGCACACATATGAATACAGAATAAAAAGTAGGGAAATGTTTTATTCAGAACAGCAAGATGGTAAAGTGGTCGTTTCTGAATTTCCAGTCAAAGTGTGCTCAGCAGTGTGCAGCTTCCCTCATATTCAGCACTAAACACTTTAGCGCTGCTCTGTTAACTCATCTGTACCTGCCAAACACGTTTACAGGAAACCAAATCAGTGGAGTGAAGCACGAGGCTCTGCTGAATCTCTGATTGGCTTAAATAAAATGTTTCTTCCAAGTATAAGTGCAATTCGCTATCTGTTCATGCGGCCCTCTTCTAGTTCTGTCTGACAAAGGCTCTTTTTTAAACTGATCAGTTTTAAAATTCTCATTTTGTTCTCTTTACTTTTGTGCATGTTTCCCCACTTCTTATTTAACACAAAATGAGCTTCTTTGACTTCCATCATTTCAGTTTAGCATCTTGCGGAGCATAAATTGACAGATTTCTCGTGACATAATGAGCGTTTCGGTTAATGTCTTCCTGCTACAGGTAAAACACAGCTCCATCTGTCAGATTCTTAACCATTTCACTCCAACCCTAATTATATTTGCCTTGTGTGTCTGTGTGGCTTTTACAGTGCAGCTTGTAGGCTTTAGCTGTGAAAGACAAGTGCTGCGTCTCATCTGTGTGTGCGGTTTGATATATTAAAATAAAAGAAGATAGTTGATATGCAGTGACAATCTCCTCTAGCTTTTGCTTTCCTTGTTGCTAGGTGACCTGCATCTCTCACAAACTTTACCAATCCCTCTTTCTCACACAACTGTTTGTGAATAAGACTCTGTTGACCGTGTATTTTCCAGAGTGGTTTTTACAAACAAGGAGACTTTAGAAACTTGCTTGTACTACCTTTAATGAACTTTTTTTAACCTTAAATATAGTTATTTTTATATTGAATATGTGGAGCTTTTTAAATTATTGGTTTCTCTAAAAATAAATAATCCTCTATATTTAATAAAGTATCAAATAGTCGGATGTTGAATCATCTTTCATCTATTTGTATTATATTTGAGGCATGGGTTTCTGAGACTCCTATCTCATTACAATGATCCAGACTTTCCTTAAAAACACATAATTTGGTCCATGTTTTCCGCCCTACAGTTCATCATCATTCCACTAGGGGCAGTAGAAGGCCTTTTTCTGCGTATTTCAAAATGGCTGCTTCCATGAAATCTCAAAAACACTTTTGGCAAGAAAGGTTTTTGCCAATTTTTTAAGACTTTCCAGTGAGAAACACGAGTATTAGGGCAAGCATGAAAGAAAAAATAAATACATATAATAAAATAAAGTGGTAAATCACGAAGAAAAAATTTACATTTTACCACAATGATATAGTAAATTTAAGAGTTGTATTTTTATGAGGACAAAGTCAAGTTTTTTCTGAAAACAAAGTTGTAAAATTTACAAAAAATAAATAAAGCAAATTCAGTTATATTACATTTTTTTTAATTGTCCACAACATAAATTTAACAGGTAATGTCCTAATGTGTTTGTTTAAACATTTTAAAAGCTAAATGTAACCATTTTTAACTTTTTCCTTTTAAAATCATGACTTTTTGAAGCATAAGTTTACAAGTTTTTTTCTTTTAAACTGTAGAATGTTTTTGTTCATATTATGAAACTTTATTCTAGTAAAATTTCAACATTTTTTCCATAACTGTATAACTTTATTATTCAAATGTTGACTTTTTACTTAGAATTTTATAACTTTTTTCTTTTATTTTTCTTCTTTTCTTCTTTTATGATGCCCCTAATACAAATACTAGTACATTACTCATCTATTGTGATTTATTTTTTTAAACGACTACTTGCTGTATTGAAAAAAATCCAAAATGTCTTGATATTTAATTCGTTATGATAAAGTTACTTTATGGCAAAAATGTGGAATCAAATTTAAAACAGTAAGCGGCTTTTTTTCCTGATCATTCATGTCAATATTTTTACATCTTAAACTACATTGTTGTGAGAAAAAAGCATCATATTTGTTTCTATATACTGTAAATCTTGAAAAATACTAAATCGATATATGGAATATGTGGATTACAATAAAGGGGTTAAAAACATCTCAATTAAAATAAATGAATCTTCTGTTTTTGATGTGGTGGGCTTGACAGGGCTGACAGCATTATTTGTCACAGGCCCCAAAAAAACCTCCTTCCTTTCTCTCATCTTTGAAACAAAAGTAAATAAAAGAATCTCTGAAGCTGGAGAAATCAGAGCTTCTACTCAACTACAGTCTCACTTTGATGGGGTTCAAATCTAAAAATCTGAAATCCTGACATGTTTTGTCACAAATGCTGTTTCTATCCAACAGAATATTTCACAGCCGTAGATGAAGAACAGCAACACACACATGAAGAATGCATCCTGCTTCTCCGTGTATCAGCGTTTGCAGGCATTTCCTGACATCCTGCATTACGCATCAGGCCAGGTGCTGGACCCTCAGAGACGTGTGAGTCACACTGATTAGTAAGCCCAGCACAGGTCGGTGGAAGCATCCAAAAGTACTGCCTAGTTTGTATGCTGCGCATGCCTTTGTTTCTGTGTGTGTGTGTTGGCATGTGTGTGACGGGCAGGTAGAATATTAGTCTGTGAGGAGCTGGGGCCTTGTTAGCAGGCATCTGGCAGACAGGAAGATGTAGAGTGACAGAGAGGTTCACACCGTTCTCACACAGATTGCCTGACAGAAAACACACAATCATGCGGGAACACAGACACACAAACACACACCCACAAGGCATTTATACTCCCTTGCTTATCTTGCCTCGGAGCATCAAACCGGAGAGCAGGCGTACACAACCTCCTAGTGTCTGTCATTTAGAGGTGTTACCATGTTCTGGCATCCCTTCTCCGTAGTCACCATTCCAACATCCACTGTTGTGACGTGCTGCCCCTAACAACTTGCTTCCCCGGGAATTTTATGGAACCATGACATCTGACTTGGTCTCAAACCACAGAGTCGTATGACACGTTTCATACTAACATGTAATTCCCAGTCACTTATGAGAGAAAAGTGCAGCTGTGCCCTCTTTGTGTTATAACAGTTTGAAGAAAATATTGTATTTGGAGAAAAACGACAAAAAAGGAGAAATATTTAGTCCCTTGAAGCCTGATTTTTTTTTCCACCAATGAAAAATAAGAAAAAACTTGTGTATTTGCTTTTATGTAGATGCTAAATTAAGGTAAAGTTGGTGGTTTGATGAAGATTTGCATCAATAGGCTATAATATTAGAAATACATGTTTTTCTACCAAAAATATAAAGAGGATCAAGAAAAAAATGATTATGGAAAATTTAGCATGCTTAGTTTTATAGAAATATTTAGATCACAGTGTGGGAGAATCATCCAAAACTTACCAACCAACACTATTTTACTGAAACAAACAAAAAAACATTCATAGATTGTGTTCTATAAAAGTCTGTTGCTGTAAAATGATAGTTTGGTTTTCTGTCCCGTGAAAAAATAGGCTTTAAAATTGTTCAGAACCAGAAAAAGACCTGTCTAACTTTTTTCTTTTGTCCTCTAAAAGAATGCAACACAGATCTGCACATTAACACATCACTTGGCACTTAAAACCACAGCATATGTGCCCATTAGAAGCTGTGACATGGCTCCCTCCGGCCCAACAGGAACAGCAATGGAAGCAGGGAGGATGACCCAGCCAAGCGTTTCCTGAGTGGGAAGACTTCCCCAGAGTTTTAGTGTCACCTCCTGGATCCCCAAGACCTCTAAAAAGTACAAAAGACATAGAAGTCAATGGTTTTACAAAGAAGAATCGATAGACTGGAACAGAAATGGCAATTATAGCTGCTTACCCAACCATTCAACTGCAAAAATAGTATTTATAACATGCATTAAAATTAGGTCTAAGCTATAAATCTCCAAAAAATAACAATAACACAAAAAAATAACAATGAAAAAACAATTCTAAATATTTAGTTTGATGGTAACTGGAAAATAGCTTTATCCGGTAAAGAAAAAAAAAGGTCAATGTAAACTCACGTCTAAGTTACAACTTGAACTTTGAAAGAAAAACCCTGGAGCAAGATTTGTGACAGTTTGCACCAAGGCTCTTCCAACTGTAGGTGGCGGTCATTTGTTAGTAAACAGTAGAAAAAGAAAATGCAGAGGAAGCCCCTCCCTGCTTGTCCAGTGTGAACACCATGGACTAAACAAGTCAAAGGGGTATATCGTCAGTCAGCATTCCATCATTGTTGTGACCCTGTATGAATTTTTGTTGTGAATTTCCTCAACAAGTGGCTGGTTGAATCTCTGAAGTCCCATCTGTTCCTGCTTTGTGTCTAAGATCCATTTTGATGCAGGTGATCACGGAGGAAAACTAAGCTCCTAAACTAAAATACTTTTTCTCACTTAGAAAATTCTTCATTGTGTTGCAGCTGCACTGCAGGTTTAGTGGGCTGTTGTGTTTCTGAGCACTCAGGTGCTGCTACTCAAACGGAGCTTTTTCGTATTGAGTCTGAGCTTTTCAGGTGAAGTTATCTGAATGTGTGTTGGCACACCAGTCACAGAATGTCAAGGAGACCTTTTTGAATTCGGATGAAACTAAGTTTAGCTGCGTTTCTCTTTTTTAACAGCGGGAAATGAAAAATAAATGAAAGTAATGGGGGAAAAAGGTTACCTGTACTGCTCAGGCATGCCACAAGTAGCTTGTTTTTTAAATGTTTTAAATCAAATATTATCTCTACTTGATCATTAAAGCCTAAATGTTAAACGTTTCCCTTATTTTTTCAGTTAAAGGTGGACTTTTTTTTAACCAGAAAATGTTTTAGGGTTAATTTTTACAATTGCAACATTTTGCTAAATTTTGTAGGTAGTATCAGATTTTTACCAATGAAATACTTTGTCTACTACTTTCTCTGCTAAGCAGATTTCCCATTGCTACATAAGATTAAAATAAAAGTCCTGATTAAGCAGTTGGTGTTCCTCCTGGGTATCTCACTTAGTCCCAGCAAAGGCAGTTTAGCACCTCATCAGTGTTTTTGCCTGTTACCAATGTGTCTAACTGTGCTTTCCTTAAATGTTAAAGTCCTTTTTATTTATACTTTCTTTGACATTAAAGGTTCACATAAAATCTTAATTACCACTTTCTCACATCACCCTGATGTTCAATGAAAGTGTCCCCTCTGGTGCAAATGACGGTGGCGAGAAGCCAACGCTCGACGCCACCTGTTAGTTCATCACTCTGCCTTTCTTGATGAGCATTTTTAGAATACAAAGGAAATACTTTTGTGATACAAACGCTATAGACTATGTGCCAAAGGTGAAGTTCGAAAAAACTGCTGTGAAGTTCAGTTCATGTTGTGCATCAAATAGCTTTAAAGTTCCTCTCTGATTATCTCTTGACCTATTTTCAAAGCGTATCCCGGTGGTCTTTTAATTATGATTGTTCTGTTTTTAGCCAGAAACAAAAAAAACTGTTGTGTTCTAGGACATAGTTTCTGTGGAGCGGCAGTAGTTCATTAGAAATTCACCTCTGTCTTGAGGACGGAACTGTTGACATGGAGAAAGCCCGCCCCCACTTCCCATAACACGTTTACACTCTGCTAGCTTACAGACCCTCACAACCTCAACCTAACATTACCAGTGCAACAAAAATGGAGAACAATTCTGGAACTATTCCAGATACCAGTTCAGACAAGGAAAGCAAAGACGTACATGGATCTAGTCGTCTACAAGTGGAGCTTCTGCCCCTAACCAACAATGATTTGAAAAAGGGAAAAATCATAAATGCCATTTTAAAGCTAAACGTTCTTTACATATGTTCTCCATCATGAGAGAAATTGTATATGATCATGTGAAATATACAAAAACACTTATTTTGTTGTTGTTTTAGTGGGTCCAGAAGTAAAAGTCTAATTTTGGAATAATTCATGATGATAGGAGATGAAGATCAAAACTAGCTGTGATTAAATATGTTTTATTTTTGTTTTAAAAATTATATTGGGGAAATCTGAACCATAATTTAAATGTGCCAAGCATTGAGTGGAAGTAAAACTTTTTCTGTTTACCTTTGTGACAATATTTGCTTAAAATATGTTGCCAAATTTGAAAAAAAAAAATCTGATGTTAAAGTAAGTTTATTTCATTTACACATCTATGCATAAAAATGCAAAAAAATGAGCTTAACAGACTAAAAAGGTCTTTTTTTTAAAGCTGAAAGTATGCTAATTTTGTATTACTCTAATTTGACCAGACATCTTAATTGGATAAATCCTGCCCCCATATAGTCTTTCAGTCTACAACACCGTTCAGCCAACTCAAATGCAGTTTAAGGAAGATTGCCAATCTGTCTTTTGTTTTAATACAGCATTTTTCCTCTTCCATCCGCCTGTCACAGCTATCAATCTGCCCGGCTCTCACGCCTGACAGAATGACAAGTGACTGAGCCGCTGGTCTGTACGACCATTAGGGGATTGTGTGGAGATTTGCGGAGATGTGCATGAGTTTGCCTTGAACTCTTAACTGCAGCGCATCAATACTTAAGTAGGACCTTCTTGCTCTGCTCCAGTCACTGTGACTTCTTTTTTTTCCTGTTGTGACTCATCTTACGAGCTCCATGAGCAGCACTTAAACTGGCAGAATGGAGGAGAAGGGAGCAATATGGAAAATTGCATTTGTAAGCAGTCGTGGGAAAATTGTAGCTTTAGAAATCTGTAAGTCTGCGAAAAACGAGTTAAGCATCCCATAACAACAGCATATGTGTCAGGCTGGGCTATTGAGAGCATTAACTCCTGTTTCCCAGCATATGTGAAAGTCTTACTTCTGTTTGTTCTCTGTTCATGAACAGCCTGTCGATAATGTTGAGCCGTTAGGAAGGTGGCTCCTCTAGTGAAAAAAGCTAGAATATCTAAATATCTAACTAGAAAACGCCACTCTGGACACCCACAGAGAAAATATTAAAGAAAAAGAAAACAATTTGAATGTACTCTATTTTCTGTGTAATAAGGCACAATGAATTACAAGCTGCACCATCAATGAATGATCTATTTTTAAACTTATATATAAGGTGCAGAAAACTGTAAGACTCATAAGTGAGACAAAAAAGTCAGAGATAAGTCTATAAGTCAGTCAGATTTG
>NC_050522.1:4672146-4702106 GCF_002922805.2 Oryzias melastigma | reverse complement strand
AAAAAAAAAAAAAAAAAAACAGAATGATACAACTACAACAAATGCTCTTGTGACTATGCTAACTCCCAATGTTTTTAGTAACACGTAAAGAAAACACAATCCAACACTACTACACGTTAGCCGTGTTAGCATATCCACAAAACACTCAACCATGTTTGAAACACATAAAAACACAGACTGATGCCGCTAAGACAAACGTTCCTGTGATTAAGCTAACTCCTAGCCTTGTTAGTTACATAAAAACACAGTTTAACACCTCTACATGTTAGCCATGGTAGCGTGTTCACAACGCCGGGTATGACATCACCGATTTCACAAACATTTCGCGATGCCTATTTTTCACTCTACTGATGATAAAAAAAGTGAATGGTTTGTTAAAAAATTACATTTAAACAGGTTTTTTTTGCAAAAATTGTTTGACCGCAATGCATTGTGGTCTATATTCGCTAACATAGTGAGCATCGATGCACTCTACTTTTTTGCAAAGACTTCTGGGAGATTTCTAGTGTACTAAATTTTGAAATTGTAGATTCAGAAAGCTCTAGAAAATGGCAAACACACTATAGTGAGTAGGGAAGGAATTCAGACATAACTTGTACCTTATTTGCGACACATAAAAATGCAAAATGCTATCGCTAAAACAAACATTTCTGTGACTAAGCTAACTCCAAGCCTTGTTAGTTACATGTGAAAAAACTCACACACAATCCGAGACGGCTACACGTTTAGTCACATTAGCATATTCACAATAGCACCCAACCGTGTTTGTAACTTGTAAAAAAAAAAAAAACTGACATTTTAACAGAGTCAATTTAAAATAAATAAATAAAGCTTTTAAATGTGCTGTATAGTGTGGAAAAAATATATATAAAAAAATGTAAGATAATGTGAACCTAATAACTCCTCCTATACAGACTAATATCTTCTTTCTAATGTCTGTCTTCTGATAGAAGGATTTTCTTTAAAAAAATAGTATAAAGGTAAAAATATACACACATAAATACAAAGAAAAAGAATAATTAGCCTCTAATATTTAATTAAATGCTTGAAGCAAAATGTAATTACTGCGGCCAATTTTCCTTGTACTTTTTTTGCCCTGAGAGGTGGCTCAGCCTTTTGACAGTAAAATAATGGGCTATCATGAATAAGAATAGCAGCTGTGAGCTACAAATTATTAGGTATTATTTGTTTTCTGCAAGGTTTGAAAGACTAAATGATAGTTTTGGAGCAAATCCTAATCTGTAGTTGTACTCCAGAGCTGACACTTGAATGGGGACTATATTAGAACATACTGTTTTGGGTATGATTGCCTATAATGTGTTACACTGTCTACTCGATGACAGAAATTCTACTTGGAAATTCTCTTTAGGTTTTCTTATCCCAAAGTATTCTAACTTCTTTTGCACCATTTTGTAGTTTTTAAAGTTGTGAAGACATCTAATTATTGTTAGTTACAACTTTCAAAAAGACAGTTGAAGTCAGTGAACACAAACTCTTGTATCTGTGTAAAGTAACACATGAAAAGGGGCTCCTGAACTCATGGTTTGGTAATACAGAGCTATTATTAGTTGGAGGCAGGTTTTCATTAAATATCAACCCCCTGTGTGGCTGCATACATCTGGGAATGTGTGGTGTGTTCATACACAAAGCAGCAGGTGGTGACATTTGTAACAGTAAGCAAACATGTGCAGGTTGTTTGATTTGTCCCCTTGGCTGAGCTGCTGAGAGAATAGCACTTTGGCATTTTGCATTTTCCACATTGTAAGCCAATGTTTGCTGCTCCGGAGGCCACCGGCAGCCTTACAGGTGCTTTCAGTTACTGTGCACCACCTTAGTTTTCTGGGATAAATTGCTTGAAGCAACATTGAAAATGTGCTGGTGTTATCAAAGTCCATAAGAGGACCAGAAAACTAAAGCCTTAGTCATGACTGTTCTTGTGGGTACAGGCAGTCTGTGGGGAAACAATGGACAAATCTGAACGGACACGCAGATCTCCCACAAAAACTAGAGCCTGACGACTGAAACTGTTCATTTTTTTCTACAGTTGTGGGTGACACTCGGAAGCGAGGTCTAGTTCTAAGAAGCTCAGAAAAACGTTTGTGTAGCATTTTGATTTTGCTATGTGAATGTGTGTTAGTCGCTATGCATGTACGCTGTGCAAACTAACTAAAAATGAAAACAACATTTTGTTAGTGTGCTTAGTTTCAACACTGCTGTTCCCTGTCAGTCAAAAAATATATATTTTACCGAGGGCTTCTTTGGACTCCTTATTTACCGGCTAAATTACCCCACAGTGATACACAACATGAGCCACAATTATGAGTGTAAACCTACAATTTCACAGTTTTTCCACAGAGCTATAATATGCAGGTGAAACAATTGTTCTATCACAATACAAAATAGTTGGTGTTCATCACACCTTTTCTTACTGTAGCTCCCTAAAAAAAAAAAAACACAGTGTTTTAATTGTTTATTTTAAACACCACTTTTGTTTAGAAGATGTAATTAATGTTAATATGCTGCATAAGGCTGGACTAGTTTAACCAGAAACTGCAGACACATTTTTAGCCCGACTGTTTTTTTGGAATCTGTTTCTGTGCTTAAGACAGCACTGGTCCTCTAAAACAGTCTGTCCATGGCAGAAGAACGTGTTGAGATTGCTTCATGGAGTTGATATTCTGTTATGAGTTGTCCTCCAGGTTGAAGTTGATCCTCCACCGCTGTCCTCATCTCAGTTAATTGGCCTCAGTGTATTTAAGGCTAATTTCAAATTCCCTCCCTTCTCTCTAACGTCTAAAGAACTTTATAATGCAGGTATATCTAATACCCTGGATTTTAACAACAAAGTCCAACCCTTTGCCTCTACTTTTTTTTCTTTGTTTCAAATGATAAACATGATGTCACAAATTTCCTGAAAAAAAAAACAATTTTATAAAGACGTTTTGAATGAATTAAGCTTTATTTATTTTCCACCTTGAAACTCCTTCAGGGTACCAGAGTGCTTCACAATAAAATAAAGACAAAAGAAATGTTAAAATTAGACAAATTAAGAACAAAAATGTAAAAAACGAAACAGCATACAATTACTAAATCAAAATCAATCTATGTTTTGATAGTGAAAACTTAGATAGTTTATAAAAAACACACACAAATGTTTTTCAAATGCATCTAAATGCTATGCGTATTTACCAATCTGGTGAGCATTGGTGCACACAGTTTCTTGCAGAGACTTGTGGGAAATTTTCAGGGCACTGGATTTTGGAATTGTAAGCAATGTCCAAATTCCTTCACTATAACCTTTTCCAATGCTGTCCGAATCCTAAATTCTAAAACCGAGTGCCCTGGAAATTCCCCAGAAGTCTTTGCAAAAAAAACAGTGTGCATCAATGCTCACTACATCGATGAACATAGACCACACTGCATTGTGTTTGAACTATTTTTGTGGAAAAACGTTTTTAAATGTCATTTTGGTAACACTTAAGATGATTTGCTGCAAAACACTCAATATAATGTTGACAAAGATAGTTAATACATTTGTTAAGCTTGTAAGCAGTTTATTAATATATTCCCTTAACAATGGTCTCAAATTAGATGTTAATGAATCTTACTAAGTATTTCAATAAACGTTATTTGGCTTTTGTGCTAATAAATAGCTTTTATGACCTCTAAGTACATTGCTAATGTTTGTTAATGTGTTAATGAAGCTTGTTAAACAATATTCTCATAAAGTAGGGATGTAATAATTCAGTAAAGCCAGAATTCGATTTGATTCACAGTTTAAAGTTACAATTTATTTTTTTTTTTTTAACCAATACAGTGAATTAAAGGTATTTTCAGGCCAAGTATGTTTTCTTTTTGCCTCTTACATCAAACTGTTTTCTTACTAACAGAAATTATTCAATACAAACAAACAATAATACATAATATTGAAATGATCACCAATCCTTTCACACTCCGTTCATGTTGTGCTCCACGTCCTACAGCACCAGGTATTATGGAGGGACAAGTTTTGATGTGCTCCTGTCAATCAATTTGATCTGTCAGAGAAGCAACATGACTGAAACTGACCAAATTAGTAAATAAGGAAACAGTTTGGACTACTGACTCTTCAAACTAATCTAAACATGAGCAATAGTATAAGGTTATATGGAATAATTTGACATACTTGAAAGAACAAAACAGTTCTTGTTTTACTAATGGTGCTTTGTTTTTGCAGCTCATCTCACATCAGGTCACAGAAGTCAGAGCGGTTTAGGTAAGTCTGATCACTGGATTTGTTCGGACAGTTCTTGTATAAATCCATTTTTTTCTTCATCCATAGCAGCTGAAGATATTTTTCAGTTTTCTTGTTTGACCTTGTTTTAGCTTTTCTTTGTATTTTTTGGTTGTTTTCCTTGTGTTGTGTTTTTTGTCTCTCATTTAGTTTATTTTTTTTGTTTTGGCTCACCTCTTTATACTTGGTTATAGTTAAACAATCACACAGCTGCAACTGGGTTAGGATTCCACCTCCTGGAAATATAAGAGAATCCTTTCCTGCACGTGATCACCCTTTTTATTTCCTCTACAAATTTAATTAGCTCATTTGTACTTTAGCTCAGTAATGGCTGTCAGATTGCCGAGTATTTCAAGTTTTAGTTTTTGGCATTACCTCACTTTTTACTTTTTATGTGTTGTTCTTTCCGTTAAAACTCTTGCACTCGGGTGCTCCGGAAACCTCAAATCATGAGAATGTTATTGAATAGATTGTTTTTATGGGAAACCAGCCAAGGCAAACTCACCAAAGATTAAATAAAGCAGTTAGAAAAGAACAATTCCACTTGGGCAAGGGCTGCTTATTGCTTTTACATCCCTCTGCAGGCTGTCAGGAAGATAATTAGAATGTCTCTGAAAAGAAATGTATTCTATTATGATATGGTGGCGGTGTCCTGGTGTGATGATTAGTGATCTCCCTTTAGCTTCAGGAGGTCCTGGGGTGCACTCCTGCACGTGGATGGGGGGTTGACTTAAAAATGGTTTGGGTTTTTTGCTCTTTTATTTGATTCCTTCGTCCTGTCCTCCACTGAGGACCAGGAAGGGCCTCAGCATACCCAGGTGACTATGAATGGAATAACAGGGAAGACAGAAGAAATGTTTTAAATGTATCTGTTTAATGCCGTATATGTTTCTGAATTAGATTCGTTTGTCTTTACTGCATGCTGCAAAGTCATTATTATACACTAGTTGCCAAGCTGGGTATTGCAGCTTGCAGAACGGATTTATTTATCATTCAGGAACCCTCTCACCGATGCTTAATTAAACATTGATGTCTCTGCAACATAACAAATGTCCAAACACTCTTTCTGTTTTATCTCACCTATTGTCTGTGACCCAATACACTGGGTCGACATCAGTCACCCGCATGTGTCCTCTGGAAGGTAAACCATGTGGACTGCCCTCGCATAAACGCTATTGGCAGCCAGTTTCAATGTTAAGTCAATGTACAGACCCGATCCTAGCTCCTGCGGCACGAGTTCTAGCTTAGGGCGTTGAATGATCTCAAGAACCCAGACATGGAGAATTATTTACTTTATAATGCTCTCAGAAATAAATAAACCCTTCATCTCAACATCATCTATATCTTCCATGCATTGTAAATGAGATGTTCAGTCAATGTTTCACGTAGCAGGAGACTATAAACTTTTGGTGGTAGCTCCTCCCACACACGTCTGGACTGTTGATTTTATGAACACATTTTCAGAAAAGGGACAAGCAGTGAGTTGGAGACACTGAAAGAGATCCGTACAATGTAAATTTGATGTGTGTTCGGTCTGAGCAAAGCAGATAGAACTAGAAATCTTTATTGGTCTCCAACTTTCTATTTACACTATATTACCAAAAGTATTGGCTCACCTGCCTTGACTCGCAGACGAACTGAAGTTGCATCTCTGTCAGTTTACGTGGTCTCCAACTTGGTGGTTGAGATTATGTTGTTCCTGAACTCTTCTATTTTGTTCTGATAGAGCTGACAGATGACTGTGGAATATTTAGGACGTTTCACCACTGGATTTGTTGCATAGGTGGCATCCAGTGACAGTTCCATGCTGGAATTCACTGAGCTCCTGAGAGCGGAACATTCTTTCACTAATGTTTGTAAAAAGTGTAAAGAGTGCTTGATTTTATACACCTGTGGCCAGACAAGTGATCAGGACACCTGGTTCTTATCATTTGGATGGGTGAGCCAATTCTTTTGGTAATATAGTTTTCCTTTTTTAAATTGGTCAAAGAAAAAGAGAGTTTAAACAAGAGCAAAAAGTGTGAAAATGTTCATGTCTGTGTGACAAAAGTATTTAAAGTGTGCAGTGAGGAGCTTCACAGCTTTTAAACATCTTTAATTCCACTTCACAGCTTTCATCTATATCTGGTTATTAACACAACACTTCCGATAAATACGTGAACCGTGTAACTCAGAAACAGCCCTAGACTCTGCTTCAGTCAGTCAGTCAGTCACAATTGTCTCCTTCTTAATTGCTTTGGTCTTGAGCAAAACATTCCTCGAAAGAGTCATCTTTCACCCAACCATCCTACAGAATCCACCGCTGCACAATCTCGAAGTTCGTTTCACACATGGTGGGTGCAGAATAATTTGGCACATGGGACAAAAGTAGCGGAGTCCAGATGGCTGTTGTAACTAACCAGGAGAAGCACAGTCCCTATAGGCTCTGAGTTTAGACAGATGAATGTGTGCACTGCATGGACGGATGTGTTTGTCTGCTGTCACCATCTGAGCTGCAGCTCTTCTACAGGGTTTGTTCATCTAGCATCATATCAATGCCCGGAACAGATCGAGATTTTATAAAAGTTCTGTTGAAAAGCATGGCTTTGGCGTACCCTTGTTACTGCAGCTAAGATGGAAAATCAAAAAAATTTTAGGCTATTGTTGGCACTTTCAGTTCTGACAGGTGCTCTGAAGTGAACCGTTTTTTAGTGTGTTGAAGGCAGGACAAATGTAAGACTTCATGCTGCAGTCAGACTGAATGGGATTTGTGTGTAAACTTTGTGTCCGCTACCTCTCTTTTGATGCACATCAAATTGGATGCTCACTGCTTGTCCAAAAATTGTCAAAAGTTTTAATCTTCAACCCTACAAGGAAGCATTGAGAGTCGGTGTATCTGTGTATCTCATTTCCAGTCATGCATGGAAGACATGGATGATGTAGAGAGATCCAGGTTATGTATATTAAAGATGTCCGGGTTCATGAGATCATTCAGAGACTCTACCGGTATGGTGAGGTTTGTTGTGTCTTAAGGACGTTCGTTTTCAGCAGTACTTCTGTCTCTCTATGACCCAGTTTGATGGTTCACATTAGTGAACCATCATTAGTTCAAGGTGAGAAAAATAAGAATACAATTTGAAGAACTTTTTATTCTTGTCTTGATGCAAATAAGAGAAATATAAAGTTTGAGAGGATAACAATCAGATTTTCCCCCATGATGGTTTTGGACTGCACCACTCCTGATGGGTCCCTGATTGGTTTGACATGATGAAAATTTTTTCCCAAAGTTCAGATATTTTAACATTAAACAGCTTATGATGTCCCACCACAGAACCTCTGATCTCATCTGTACATTGACCCAACATTGAATCTGGATGGTCCTGGATCGCAAATCGCGCTTGGTGTGAACATAACTTATAACTTTTTCTTAGTCTCTATTTATAATGAATGATCCAATTTGAACCAATAAGAACATCATGAACATTAGTGCTCACAAAGCAAGGGCCAATCTATAAACTCCAACTTTTTTTACAAGCTGGCTTTGTGAGCAAAGGTCTAAGGTGCATCAACATTTGTTGTGTGAAGAGCTGTATGGGTTCATACCAGTCATGGTGCCCAAACTCAAACTTTTTAACTTGGGTTGACCATGCGCAGGTAGAGCGGTCAACCAGTGAATGGAAAATTGAAGCTTTGGTCCACACCTTGCCTGTGCATGTCTTGAAGTGTCCTTGGGCAAGACACTGACCCTCACATTGTTCCTGGTGGTTACAGGTTGGTGCCAGTGTTAACCATCAGTGTGTGAATGTGTGTGCATGTGTGAATGGGGCCATTGCTGTAAGCACATAGGACCTTCAGGGAAGGCACCACACAAGTACCATACAAGCACCATTTAGCACTATATCAAATCAAATCAAGTTTTATTTGTAGAGCACGTTTCTGACAAAAGTAGCCCAAAGTGTTTCACATTAAAACATGTTTAGTCATTTAAAACCAAAAAGCAATATATTGGGGACCCGTCTTCATCAGTGACCCCCTCACTCATGTTCACAAAAGATGCTAACATAGGATCTCACTGATCAAAGCACCATATATCTGTACATACATAGGTCTACGCCAATATTACTTCTGAAGATTCTGATAATGGGTGGGAAAGCTGTCATTCTTTAGCCATGTTTTGTTTTGAGGTGCCCCCATCAGTCACTTCAGGTTCATGCTATTCATCAACATCTGTTTTCATTTGTTAATTTGCCCTAGCATCATTAAGTGTCTTGTTTTCATTTGGTCATGGTCAGGTCATCCCCCTTGTCACTCATTTGTTGGTCCCTTGGTTCTGTCATGTTTACGTTTATTTATTAAATGTCTGCCACCAAGCCCGGTCTCCTGCATGTTGGGTCCTACACCACCACTTCCTAACAAACATCAGCTGTGGAGCAATGGAAGATGGCAGTCAAGATGGTCTAATGAGTTATTTTTTCTCCAAATCACGTGTATAATTAGGTACATAGAGCTCCTAGATAGCATCAGAGTGCATGGTGCTGCTGACATTGTGGTGCCAAAGTGACAGCAGAATTTCATGGCTTCCATGGAGTCCATGCCTTAATGAGGCAGACATGTGTTGCTTGAGTTGGACCAACAAAATAGAAGGCGAGTGGTCATGATGTTATACCTGATTATCAGGGATACACGTGTGTGCAGCAGAGCCGGTTTAGTGCTTCACCTCATAAACATAGTTTATCTTTTCTCAGCATAATACCTCTCTCGTTTATGCTGGCTTTTTCCATTTCCTTCCACTGCCGCAGTGAAAATCCTGTTTGAAGGATGAGGTGGAGAGTGTTTGCACATTTCATTGGCAAGGGGTGTTTTCTTTCCCATGACAAAGTACATAATCATCTGTCCCAACTACTGAGTCACTGTCATTAATCAAACACACCATCAGGGCCAGG
Source organism: Oryzias melastigma (assembly GCF_002922805.2). NCBI lineage: Eukaryota > Metazoa > Chordata > Actinopteri > Beloniformes > Adrianichthyidae > Oryzias > Oryzias melastigma. The sequence continues at coordinate 4,692,911 of NC_050522.1, read as the reverse complement.
AGGATTATGGTCATTTTGTGCAATGGGCTGAAAAATGTTTGACTCACTTTCCCTTAAAATGACAGTAATTTCCACATCGCACATTAATATTGGACTGGAGATGAACACTTACATAAGCGTCATCTGCAAGCCTGTGCTTGTGATTTCATATGTCGGTTTATCTGCACCAATGATGAAAGAAAATACCTTTGTGACCTTTTTTGTATTATGACTTGCACATATGAGATGCCTGTGTTTTTATGTTTACGCTTTCCATAAACTTAATTTCAGAAAGGTTGGGATACAAAGTCTTATGAAAACACAAACATAATGTGGTCCTTTACAATCTCATAAAACCATGGCTTTACCCGGGATCATAGAGAATATACCGCTAGACTTCACTGCTTTGCAACATTATTATCAGCATTCTCCTCATTAGAGCTTGTTATCTTTACTTTAAGCTATGTTCACACCAAGCATGTGACGAATATTCAAGAACACACTGAACAGGGGTTCTTGAACGCCCTTTAGGCATTTGGTGTTCACAATGGACTATCACTACCAAATACTAACACATGAAGTTGGAATTTTCTTGGTTCAAAATGTCAAAGGGGTGCACATCTTATAATCTCGCACCAGGCTTTTTCTTTCACAGTTTTATTGCAATTTATGAAAGACTTAGTGTCATATAATTCACAAACCACAATTATCAGTTAACAATTGTTAAATGGTTGGCACTTCTTCAAACCAAAAAGGACCCTACCCATGCGTAACTACCAAATCAGAGTCTCTGATTGGTAAAAGTTCAACTGGTTTAACTTTCATTGCGCGTTCAATGGCAGGAGGTTTGTATGTAGAGCCCAAGAACTAAAAAACATGAACACACAAGCCCGAAACACGTGTTTACATAGAGTCTTCATTGGAAATGGTAACCTGAACACGCATTGCTGAGGGTGGTGAGATTCTAGCATTACACCTCCTCTGTTCCTCTCCTTAAAACCTCTTTACCAACCTTTTTGTGGCTGCAGACCGCAAACCCTTGAGGATTTCACCGTGGCCCGGGGGTTGGGGGGTGTTGGGACAGGTGTACTTGCATTGACAAAGAAGCTTTATACTTGAATGCAACAAAAATGCATTAATATTACCGGTAATAATAAGACCAGCTGAACATCAAACTCTGGTAACAAATTCTTTCAATTAATGAATTGATGAATTCGTGAATTTTATGCAAACATTCTTGTTGTGTCTGTTGCGATAAATCCATATTTTAAGTAGGACTCCTGGTATTCAAATGTTTTTTGCCTTTTTTTGTCTTGAAGTTGTAGCCCGTTCTTCCATCTGTTATTTTGTCTGTGCATTTATCCGTTTGCAAAAAGACGTTCCACATCCAACTTTTCTTGTGTTGCACGCCAATGGACTATCTTAAGAGCGCAAGTGACTGAAATGTAACCGAGAGAATCAGGTCAATTTTCAAAACCAAAGGATTTTTCAAAGTAAGAGATTGTTCAAATGTAGTAATTCTGCTCCCCTGACCAAACTTCAAATCTCAAGTGATCAAACGTGTAGCAGAGAGAATCTGGTTATTTCAAAAAATAATTTTTCAAACTAAAAGATTGTCAAGACTCAAAAAAAAGAGAAAGAATCCGGTATAAATAATATTTTCTTCTGTGACAGTGACAATTGAATCCAAGAAATAAGAAAAATAAAAAAATAACACAGAATTTGATTTATTTCCTTGTTTTTTAATTTTGGAGATTTTATGTAAAACTGTTGCTTTTGCTCTCATCTTAGTGCCAATTGCACCAATGAGTTGACGTCTAGAAGGGAAAAACACTTATCGTAACGCTGCCTTCATGTGGTGCTGGAAAGATAGAAACAATGACTGTTGGACTCAGAAAACACACATGAACGTCAGAAAAACAACAAAATCTTCTGGTGCCACAAGAATGCAGACTAACTTTCTGCTCCTATACAAAGTTTCAATTTATTTGTAGTGAACCATCTATGGGGAAACACCAGAATTACAGGAAAAATAGAACATAAATTATTGTTCTCAGTATAACTTAATCCAGTTTTGTGGCCCAGATTAAATGGGTTTTCCCACCCCTGCTTTAGAACCTCCTTGAATTACCCCATTTTCATCCCTCTCATCTCCTTGTTTTTGACATTTTTTTACCCCCCGTCTGCCTTTATTGGATTTTCTGCCCCATTAAAAGCTAAGAGCTTTACTTTGTTACACTTTTTCTCCACAAAGAAGTGAAGTCTTATTCCAAGACCATTTGAATTCAAAACCACATTTTAGCTGCTTGATTAAAAAACAAACAGTGAAAAGAGGGCAGATAAACAGAAAGCCCACAAAGAAGATACAAAAAAGTCTTTTTTGGATTAATTTTATGCAATTCTCTTTTTTTCTGACATCCAAGTCTTCCCCCTAAATAAACTCCACAGGGTTTAATCTCCTAATATTAACTTTACATCTACTTGACATTAAACCTGGAATTACGATTGAACTATGATGTTTACATATATCTTTATATAGACATAATAAAATAAAAGTTTTTCAAATGTGTGTCACTGTTATACTGCTGAATGTTAAGATGAGTATGTATAGAGAAACTCAATCTCACCAATGCATTTGGATCCCCACCAGAAATTTACATTTACATTAAGTTCTGCGTAGGATGCTTTTATCTAAAGTGGCTTACAAGTTAATAACAAAATTAAAGCTTCAGATCGGTCCCAAAGCCTGGCATGAGCATTAGGTTCCACAGCTATTTAAAAAGCTACGAGCCGGACAGGTGGAGACGGTAAAAGGAAGGCAAAGTAATTATGGGTTCAGTGCGGCAGATTGTAGAGGTTTTGGAAAAGACGGTCCACAAAGACACTCTTGAAGATTGAAAAAAAAAAAGAGGCGGCTGCTCTGGCAGCAATTAGGATCCTGTTAGACCATAATGGAACCACCAATGATTCATGAACTGTTTTGACTCAGCCATGAGGAGCAGCAGAGGGCCAGAGACACGCCCTGCAGTCCCTCTGCGGGGAAAGTACGTCAACTTTAAATCGAGCTCTTTCCACAGATTAAAGTCCCAAAGTGCTTCATAATGAAGGGTCAAGAGTATTTACACAAGAGGACCTGGCTGCAGACATCTTTACCCAAAATGGAAGTCGGAACCGGAAATCCTCATTATTGCACGATAAGACATTAACTTTAACTTGTAACTCTGGCAGTAATCAAATTTCAGTTTTTAGCTTTGATAATAGTTTTTTTTTTTCCCATTTTTTTAATTTTGAAAGAAATACAACAATTATTGTTTTTGCCCCATTTTAAGCTTACTAAGTTCACTAAAATTTGATGCTGTTGCATTTTCCCAATAAAAAAATTATAAAATATATTTTATACTTAAGGCAACACCCTCGGCGGGGGAACACGCTCACACATTAACACTGCAGATAACACTGTTGTCCATTTTTGCCATGGACGATGAAAATTGAATTTTGAAAGTACAGAAACACAACATTATGATTCACAAAATTAATTTACAAGGACTTAGTGAGGAAAAAGAGGACATGATTGTCAAAGACTTGATGAAACTGACTCACAGTCGTGTTACTGACTAAACAGACACTGCAGACCAGCGTTAATTTGGCGTAAAGGAGCGTCTCTGCCTAAAAGTGTGCAGTGTCTATTTCTTTATCTCCTTTTTGTTGCTGTTTCATTCCCTATTCCTGTATGTTTTTGTCATGATTTTTAGTATCTTGTAAGTTTGATGTTTCAAGATTGTAGGATTTGTAATTTATTAAAAAAAAATCCTTTGTAAAGAGTGAATCTGCGTTAAAGGAGGGCAAACACGAGAAACTTCTGTTTCAAATCTACAAAATAAAGCATACCCTGATTAAAAAAAAGGAAACAGTGCAATAAAATTGTGAAAAAATTTCATGTGTTTTTAAAATGTATTTTATTCTTAACTTCTGGATATAAATAAAATGTTCAAAGAGAAAAGGAAAAATTCTACCTCAGCCTAAAGTTGTGTAATTTCTGTTTCTAGCCAATAATGTCTGGCTCCATCTTGTTGTCTGCAGACAGGTTCCTCTCTACAAGTCAAATCTGACTAAAATAAAAGGATAAAATAATCAACTAAAAGCTCTTTGAACAAATTTAAGTGACTTTTTAAAAGACATGACAGACTCTATAAGGAACATATATATGGGAGTTGTAACTGCAACATCATGCAAACCTGTGAGTGCTAATATTTAAATCAATTCAAAATTTGACAGAAAGCACATGAACATCATGTTATGTTCTTTCTTTCTCTAAATAAACATTTCAGTAAGAGGGTAAATACCTGTCTAATCTGAAGATGGTTAGAAATTACTTACTCTTCATTTCAGTTCAGGCAAAACAGTCATTGCCATAGAGCGCTGCACGATACTAGAAAACATTGCGATGTGCATATATGTGATCAATATTGCCATGTCGATATGTCTTATGAAAACAACTAATACATGTTTTTCATTTCACTGCATAAGTTTTATTTCAATAAAGTCAACAGAACTTAAATTACACTCCAAATGACCCACGTCTTCATAGGAGGCGAGTATCTAACATAAAAGAGGTCCATGCAATTGGTCAAATGCGGAAAGGGCTCTATTTAATCTGTTAAATGTGTCATGAGATTGTTTTTGCATGTGTAAACATTTAAGGTTTTAGCTGTCTTTTTGATGCATGTATTGCGCAGGTTGATATTGCGATGACAAAAAATTTGCAATGTATTATGCAGACGATATTGTCATATGTAGTTACATAGTTTTACAGTTATATCGAATCCGATGTGTGGGGAAAACGAGGACAGTCATGTCTGCCAATCCAGATCTTGAGATAATGACTTCATCACTCTTTATTGTCTGATACCAACAATCGTTTTCTTGAGATAGCGAAATAAAATTACATCTTGTTTTCTTGAGAAAACAAGCTATTAAGTCGTGATTGCAAGAAAACAATTTTTGTTTTATCAAAAAAAAACAATACAGTTTTCTTTATTTAGAGAGCAGTAGAAACACAAACACATGATCATCATTAAATTGATCAACTTGTCATTGATTACTTCAGTCTTGGTCTAAAGCAGGCGAAACTCGTTCAGTTTGTTGTTCAGAAACAACTTTCAAATCAGCCAATTGTAATTGGAGAAGATTAGCAACATTCAGTAATCTCCACTGGAAAAGTATTTTTTTTGTTTTCTCAAGATAACGCATCATTAAGCCGTAATCTTAAACTGTAATTTCATTCCGTTATCTTTGGTATTGAATAAAACTGTTGCTATCTTGTGATGACGAGCTATAAAGTCAATAATGAACTGAAATTACACAGATACATTGTTGTTGCTGTGATTTGTAAATGTTTGTTCATACTGTGTCTATAGATGGACCTAAAGCTAATTTCTCAGAACTCTTTCTGAGCCCTAAAATAGTCCCAATATCAGCACTGATGAGTAGACCATTTCGTCTGAACTATACATCTTTAGAGGTGAAATCTTTCTGGTTTAAATTGCACACAACAACACAGACATTGTACAACTATTTGTCTGCCAGGAACTGCTTTCCTAGCAGAGTTTCAGCCACCATCTCTCCTCTGGCACAAAGCCCAGAGGGCAAACCTCTCTTGTGCATGATAACATTAGTGGCAGCATCTTATCTTATTAGGAAGTGATAAGGCCAGCTTAGTGCAGAGGAGAGAGGGGAGGCCAAACAGAGCTTACAAAGCTTTTTCCCACAAGGCCAAGCTACACATGTACATGTAACATATATATTTATGTACTGTTGGAGTCAGTATAAAAACACCGTACATCCCAGTGGCAGCTTGCAAACGGACTTATTAGCCAAATGTCAAAGCCTTTTTAAAGATGTGTTTTTCAGTGATCCTCTCTTGTCAAACTGTTTTTTCTCGCTGACATTTTAGATCCAAAACCAGCAAGCTTGTATCTTGTATCATCAAAAGATTGACTCGCACTATACTTTACTAACAACCGTGTATTATCTAATGCTATGTTCACACTGGACATGTGAGATGCGTTCACTAAATTCTTGAACATGCTTTTAGCATTTGGTGTTCACCCTGGACTGTTGCTACCCAATACTAGCATATGTACCTACAGTTGGAAGAATCATGGTAAGAAATGTCAAAGCAGTCTTGCTCCAGACATTTTTTTACAGCTCTATTCCAATATATGAAAGACTTGGGCCGAATTCCTACATTAAGCCCCCCAAGTGGAGAGTTATGGGAGAATAAGCCTGGTTTCCACTGAGCGGTCCGGTAAAGAATAGTATGGACACGTTAACTGGTTATGGTCCAGTTAATTCTGGCAATGTGGTGTAGACCACTAGAGTGTCATTACGTCGTAATGCGTAGACTAGAAAAGCAACAATAGAGGTCATCCAGCAGCTCGTCTTTTTATTGCTTTACTTCTGGTTCATTGTGTAGAACTGGAATTTAATGTTTGAAAGAAATTTGCAGATGGGTAAGATGAAAACCGCTGTAAAGAGGAAAGTGGAAATGCTAGCTTAGCGCTATACTGGTGCTTTCTTATGTCGTCATCCCTTTCTGCCAATCAGTGGGTGGCTACAGCGGCTCCTTCCCAACCGTTCTATATTTCTGTGGACCTAAAACAGATGGGGGCCCTCAAGAGGTACGCTTGGTAACTGTTTAATGGGTCCATTTAACATCAAAACTGTGCGTTCGTTCGTGTACAGTAGGTAGGATTATCTGATAAGGTAGGACATTTGGATAGCTATTTCTATCAGCTTGTGTTACAGGTAGGAAATTTTCACAAGGTAGAACAGATCAATAGAACATTGGCACAGCACAGTGCGGATATAGAGCCCTCTGCCGCTATGGCCACTCCTTAAAAAACTATTTTAAACACCCCTATCCCTTTAAATACCCCTACATATGAGGGGTAGGGAGATACTGAACGGATAGGGGGAGAATTCAGATTCGACCTTGGTTGCATATCATTCTAGACAGACACAAGCCAATATTATTCATTTTGCCTCTTTTATGAATTTTCAAAGGGTTGGCACTTCCATGCAACATCACTACCAAATTTGAGTCTCTGATTGGTCAAAGTTGGTTTAGCTTTCAATGTGTGTTCAATGGTCGCTCATATCGTAGAGAACAAAAACATCTTAAACACTTGCAAAGCATTGCATGAAAGCGAGAGTTGTAAATTCAGAAGCCCAAAACGAGCATTTACAAAGACTTTTCTTTAAAACTTGTCACTTGAACAGGTTTAGCTCAAGGTAGCTTTAAAGACTGAAATACTCTATTCTGGTAATGCGTAGGCATTTTTAGGTTCATAGGTGGTGACTGTATTAAAGAATTTCCAGGATTTTGCTTCAGAAACAATTCAAGCTTTTCAAACCGTATTTCACCTTTTTGTTAGTACAATCAAATCAATATTTTCCTTCACTGACCGAGCACTGACTTATCTCATAACTCAAGGCTCAGCGAATGAATTTAATACCCATCAGCAGGACGTGTGCTTCAAGAAAAAAGAATGCAAACCTTTATTCTTCATTTTTAGTCTTTCCTTTTACATTTTAAAACAGCTTAATCTTCACCTAACACTGCTGTTCCTTTGGATTCTAAAAAGTCATAAAAATGTATATCACTTAAAAGTGTAATTGCATATAGAAGGAGTGGGGGAGTTACATTAATAATGCTCTGCAAGGGTTGCAGTTTTTATTTTACTGTATGATTTCCCTCGTGTTTGTTATGGCTCCCTTCCTGGTTTCCATTTGGGCCTTTAAAGCAACCATCAACTAATCATGTGGGCGAACACGTACCAGCAGATTTATTCTTCTACAGGCTTCCAATCACCCACTGGACTTTTTACATCCCAGTCAGGGTGGAGCCAGCTCCAGTTTTACCTTAAGACAACTTTTTTCTGTCTGCCTCTTCCTCCTGGTTGCGAATTCAACATGTTCTGACACATTCAAGGTTCCACTAATCAGTCAGATGTTATTTATTTATTTTCCCACCTCTTCACACCTACGGAGCTGTGATGTGCTCTGCCTGGCGTTCATTTACCGAGGTGTGTTTATACAGCTGGGGCTGTGAGATCTTCTTGCGGTGTTATTGATGTGATTGAACAGATGTTAATGAACTCCTGCAAGTGCTGCGGTTCATTACGGTGTATGCAGTATATTGGAGGAGTTAAAGGTAATTTTACAAGCCATCTGCAAAAAAGATTGGTCCACCTGACACTCTCAGAGGCAGGTTTTCTCTTACTTACCTGTTGTTTTTAAGCCTTCCCCTGACAACAAATTGGTCCTCACTTGAGTTTGACATCAAGTTAAAGAGCCAGCTGTGCTTTTTTTTTTTTTTTTTTTCAATCTGTCCCTTGTTTGATAAAAACACGAGGCTTATCCCATCTGGGTGCAAAATTTGTACAATCAAGGACAAGCCTAAGAAAAGTGTAAATCTCCTGATTGCATGGTTAGTTGAACTCAAAGTAACATGTTCTGGTGCAACTTTAGTAATTTATATAGGGCGTTGTTGTCATGGCGCAGTAGGCAGATTTTGAAATATGAGCTGTGATAAGATCAAACCTGATAAGTTTTTTGTTTTTTGCAACAACCCTGTCATAACCTGAACCTTCTGGACAATTTGGTGAAGCAGGTGGAGTAAAACGGGCAGCTAGTGCTGCTGGGCGATATGGCGATACATATCATGTGACCATTATTTCTTTTCTATCATTTCTATTTGATGATTTTTTTTGCAAAAATATGTTTTTCAACTTGAAACTGTTGCATACTTTAAAAATGTTTTCTCATTTGTGACGATTCAGTTACATGTCACAGTCACTTAAAGATAATCAGAGAAAAGTAAGTAATGAGATTTTTGTCAAATGTTATAGTAGTGTCATAGATCATGATGTATATTGTTATTGTGATATAAAATAATATCGTGATATACAATTTTTTCCCATATCGGCCAGTACTACGAGCAGTAATGTAAATGGAAATGTTTGGTGAAAAGAACTTTTAGTTTGTGCAATTAAGAACTGTAATGACTTTGAGTGATGGATCTCTACTTTTTAACACAGAGTTTATGGTCCAGAGGAGGTTGGCCATCTGGGGGAGGGTATCAGGGGAAGTTTATTTGGCCTGAGAGTGGTGGTCATTTTTAGGTGAAGCAGATGGTGAGTGATTTTCACACTGACCCTCCTTTCCTCTATGTGTTTTGGTGCTGAAAAAGTCACTCACACAGTGGAAGTTAAATTCAATGAGCAAAAGAAACTTTTTGAACCTACTTTAGTACGAAAAAATAATAGTAAAAGGTGATATTACGTGTATTGTCTATAAAAATATTTACTCAATAGAAATCCAGATGAACTAGTATATTGTACAAAGTGATGAGTTTAGGTGTTTTCTTGTCACTCTTGGTTACCTATTTACTCACTTTTAGACTTTTTGTTTGACTCCATTATAAAATGAGCTACAAAGTGCTGATGGAACAAATTCAGTGGTGTACTGATCTTGTAGTTTGAATTCTCATAGTAAGGTTGGAGTGCCATAACATAAGATACTCCAGTACTTGCAATTTACAGATTTTACTTTGTTAGATAAATGCCTGTTAACCCTTTAACACAAGAGCTTTAGCTCCAGTCTTGACATTCTTTGGACTAATGTAACTCTTCAACCATTAACGCAATCAAATTCTTCAAAACTTGTAAGTTTAAAATATTGTATATAGTTATTGAATTTAAATTTTTTTTTATTTTAATTATTTCTTTCAGTTTACTTTTGAATTTTCTAATGTTTTTCCTTCAGTTTAAGCTGATCCTGATTTGACCCCATATATCCTGACGCGTGTAATGATTCCAGAAAGAAGAAATATTTATAAAATATATATATATATAAGTCCGATTAGATGAGAGGATGAAGGCAGCTGTGACCATCTGGAGTCATCCTCCAGAAAGATCAGACTGGAAAGAGGATGAGGAGGAGAGGCATCAAGGAGTGCGATAAATCCTGTTAAGTTGGTATTAATGTTCTTAAGCAAGCTGATAGCTGACGTGCATTTGTATGCATGTGTGTGTCTGTCTGTGAATATGTGCGAGTGTGAGAGAGACGGCGAAGCTGCGCTATAGGCTCATTAGGCTACAGGGGGAGAATAGCTAAAAAGGATTAAACCGACATGGATTATTCTCGCATGAAATCCTGGAACCATGGAGGTGGAGGCAAGAGAGAGAATGAGAGATGGAGGAGCTGGATATCTAAGAAAAGCCTGGTGTATAAATATGTATGGCTAGGAATGCATGTGGAGGAATGAGGAAAAGAAAACGGTACAGAGACGGAGGGAAAAAGATGAGCAGGGGAGGTTGAATCACAGAGAGAAGAGGACGATGACAAGATGAGATTAAAGAAGTCGTTTGAGATTTCAAACTTTACTTTGTAGCATCCAACTGACGTTTTTAGACGTTGTTGAGGTGGGCGGAGCCAACTCCAGGATACTTAAGACTGCATTTTCAATATGTGAATTTGAACTGGGAAGGTTAGAGGTTAAACAAACAAGCTTCATTGGTTCATTGGTTACTCTAAATTCTCCCTTGGTGTGAATGAGAGTGTGAACAGGTGTGATTGAGGCCCTGCGACCGCTCCAGGGTATACCCTGCCTTCGCCCATCAGTAGCCGGGTTAGGCTCCGGCACCCATAAACACACTATGACTTCAAAAAACCCCTTTTCATTCATGTGTATTTTTAAGACAAAAAGTTTGTCTAACATAAAGCTATCTGACTCTGTTAACTGAAGGCATTAAAAAGTAAAGATTCCTTCACCCAGCTGTATTTCTTAAACTTTAAATCTCGCACGCTCTCCAACCTAAACGACTGTTTGCCTTCAGCTTCTGCCCTTTAGCCCCCTGAGACAAAAGCACAAGTGTCTGAGAAACTCTTGTCACAGGGCTTAAAGCTGAAAATGACAAGGTGCGTAATACCTTGAAAGAAAATAAATGCACAGAGTATGTGTGATTTGAATGAAAAAAAGGAGCCAGAGAAAGATAAATACAGTCAAGAAGACGTGTGAGGGAATTATGAAGAAAGCACAAAAGAAAAGACATGAACAAGTGGGTATGATTTGAAGTCAGGCAGATATTGAATGGAAAAAGATGAAGTGCAGAACAAAAAGTCAGAAGGCACAATACAAAGACACAAAAACACACAAAATGGCAATAACACGGTCAAATATTTGCAGAAAACAGCCAGACCTCGTCTATTGTGATGCCTTTTGTGAAAATGAGCCATCTGGCTGGGGGAAATCTGCATATGTGCGCAACAGAGAAACATAATAGTGTCACTGTGAATGTGATTTCACACAATTGAGGGTGGATTGTGGGCATCATTACACACAAGATGTGATGTATTGTTTCCTGTTTGTCTCTGGGCATGTTTTCTTTATTGTACAGATTATAGCAGCACTTGTGCCTTTTTCTCTGTTTGCTCGTGTCGCTGAGTATCTTTTTAGGATCTATAAGGAATAATTCACACCTGCAATGTTTGTGTAGATCGGGCAATTTAAAAAAAAAAGTGCTGAGAATTACATTTTTATCAATTTTTCTAGGGGCGTCGACGTGGACTGTAAGGTTTAGTATTAGGTAGAGAAGTTATTTGGGAGGTACATTTAGCACACTTTTTCTTCAATATTAAACAACGGCAACATAGGAGTTGCACAATCTGTAGCTACAACAGCAACAGTGATTTCATTTATTGTCTTTGCTATTTCTCATTTACAGAGCCTTTGACATGACATTAAAAAATGTTCCCTTAAATTATTCATTTTTGGCCACAAATTAATAATTATTCATACATTATATAAATAAGCATTTGTTAGCATTTTGTTGTGGGAACAATTCAGAATTTTAACTACACAAATTAGCAATTTCTGGGCACACGTTCATATTTTATTGGCACAAATTAGCATTTTGTGCAGACAAATTTGTAGCAGGAATTGATTGTTCTATGATATCAAACTGTGCTAAAAAATGACCAATTCCTGCACACAAAAAAATAATTTGTGCTCATTTTTGTCCATAAATGCAATTGTGACCAATTCCCGCACACAAAAAGCTCATTTGTGTCCATAATATACTAATTCATAGATGAAAATACAAAACTGAGCCCAGAAAAGGCTCATTTGTAATCACAAATTGTTAATTTGTATCCACAGGATACACATTTTTGCCCATAGATGCAATTGTGTGTGCACAAAATGCTTATTTGTATAAACAAAAAGTTAGTTTGTACACACAAATGCTAATTTGTAAGCACAAAATGCTAGTTTATGAAAAAATAAAATGTTAATTTGTACACACAAAATGGTAATTCGTACAAGGAACTGCTAATATTCAAAAATGCTCATTTTTACACACAAAATGTGAATTACTGCACACAAATCGCTGGCTTGTACACACAAAATGCTAATTTCTCTGCACAAAATGCTAATTACTACTCACAAAATACTAGATGTCTACACACAAAATGCTCATTTATGTACACAAAAGGCTAGCTTGTACACACTTTGTGCCCAGAAAATAAGCATTTTCTCGATACAAATTAGAAAATACACAAAGTTGCATTTTGTGCAAACATTTCCTTGGCACAAATTTGCAAAAATTATAATTAGTGGCCATAAATGAATAAAATGAGAGAATATATATATATATATTTTTTTATCTCATATACAGAGGTCTGTACACTTTGTCTACAAATAAATAGAAAATGCATAAATCTCAGTTGTGTTAATTCCAGTTTTAGTCCAGGTGGGATTAGCATCACATATCGATTGATCACGCACTCCTAAGTGGGATGTGTAATGGCACAGCCAGGGGAACAGTGAAGGTAACAGGAGGAGCTCTCTGAAGCACAGCAGCAGATGACCCAAACTCATGGCATTTTAAATGTAACATTTACTCTGAATGTAATCTCACCTTTTATCAGATGCAGACAGTTCTCATACAAAAGAATGTTTGGGAGAAAAGAGACCCTCTGACAACAGAAAATAGGAGAGATTCACATCTTGATCATCTTAAAACATGGTTAACTGCTTATTTATGGGTTTTCAGACTCATTTTTCCAGGTTGATCATCTACTAAAAGTGTGATGTGAAAGCAAACAATTTATACTATATCCTTCATCCGCTCTATGCACTGAAAAAAAGGATTTCTAGAGTCTTTGAATTTACTCGAATTAAAGTAGTAAATGCAACACAATTTATTCATATTTTCTCTGTTAATGTCATTTAAACAAGTTAAAACTATGTGATTGAATAACTTGTTTAATATGCTTGTTTCTATCATGTAGACAGAAAGTGATTTAATTAAAAAAGTAAATTTGATGTAATTAAGTTCCTTCAAAACAGGAAAAGGAAATGGATAAAAAAATTCAAAATGCTGAGTAACGGTCCAATGTTCAGTAGAAGAAATCTCAGTTGAGGGAACATCGGCTGGCATGGCGTCTTTTCAGTGGCACGAATCAAGACCTTCAAAGTGAAAAGGTAAGATATTTACAATATTACCAATAGCGTTGATAAATAATTCTGCCTTTTTTAAACAACTTAATTCTCTGACTAACCACAACAAAACCTGTTACTGCTAGCTAGCTAGCTAGTGCACTCACACCGACCCACTTAGTAAAAGCCAATGAAAAAGCGATTGTTTTGTCATCTGCACCCTAGTTGTTTTTTGTAATGCATGGGCAATTATTAAAAAAAAATGTATCTGCACTTGGAAGAAACACTCTGCACACATAAAAAATACCACACGCATGCAAGTGAGCTGTTGCTCGTCATGGGAAGACATTTTCTGCATGTTGAGAGAAAATCTGCTTGAGGAGTTGTAAGGGGGATACTTTTAACAGTATGGGGTGGACTCTTAAGTGGAACAAACATGACGTGTTTTTGGTTGAAGAATCAAAGACATTAATTCCTCATTTTAAACAATGACCCTCCCTCACAGAAAGTTTATGTTGATCTCAGAATTGTGCAAAAAACAGGAAAAACTTTATTATTTGAGTTCAGCACTGAAAAAAAATATTTGTTTCTTAAAAACATTTATTTTCATTTTTTGAGAAACGTAAACAGACATTTTGGACATGTATAGAAAATGTGCCTAACTATTTCTATTTACTAAAAAAAATACTGTGTATTTAATATTATGTTTATCCCCTGACAGACTGATTCCTGTGGTGATTCACTGTGGACCCACTACACTTGATGTATGTACAGCTGGACGTGGAAGTAAGTACTTGGAAAATATTTGTCATTTATAATAACTAATGTTGGCAGTGGTATTTGAATTTTTGATCGTGTCATAGAATTTTTAGATTGTAAGCAGCAAAACTAATTTGATTCATAGATTTGAAAATTGTGCACCAAAATATTCATTGATTTAATGATTTACATTGTGATACTAATTGTGTTGTACAACTAGAGTTGAAAAATAAAAATGTTTTCTTTTCCAGCATAATGATGCAGAGGCTGGACGAGAAGACATTATTAAAGGAGCGTGTGTTTACATGGATGAAGATCCAGAAAACCTGGTCCAGGAATATGTGGTATGTATATATTTGCACGTGAATCATAGCTTGATTTTCTCTTTCTTTGTAGTTTATTTAAGATTTTTTTTTCAAGTGGTTGACCTATAGAAATCTTTTTTTTACAGTCCTTCATTTTGTTTCCAATTACTAAAGAAAATGTGGGCTTATTTGTATTTTTAACCATCAACTCTGGGAAATATTATGTATTTGTTAAATGTTGTAAAATTAATATTTCTTCTTCACTAACATCTTGTCCATGGTGTCACTGTGTTTGTTTTGGCATATGGAGTGGATGAAGAGCCCGTTAACGACACCATTGAAGACACCGGCGTGGTGGTTTACGTCCTGAGGAACAAACTTCAAGTACAGAGGCAGAAGACATTGGAATCATCTTGGAGGCATCAATGTGCTGCAGGACCTGCATGATGTGGTTTTGGATGTCGCCATGCTTTGGACTGATGTGTACCCTCAACCTCACTTTTGCTCAAAACCTGCTCAAAAAGCCTATAGTTTAAAAAAAAGTTGTAATACTTCTAAGGCTGTTTTGAATCAAGATGTCACAATACCAGTGTTAAAATTTTGGACACTCGCTGTATTTTTGACAGTATTTTTGTGTTGTGGCTTTTGAATAAAAGCTTTGACATGCAAGTGTTAATTTTTATTATTTATTTGAGTAAAAATGAGTAATGTTAACAATTCCAGTAGTTTAACAGAAAGGTATTTGCAGTTTTATAAATTATTTATTTTAATAAGTATTTTTTTTACTGGTAGGACCTTTTTTTTGAAATACTAGTAGTTCTTACAGGCAGTTATCTTAGAAAAAAAAATACGTTTTTAATTTCAAGGTCTGATGTATTTGACATTAGAATATCATTCAAAATTTAAATATAAAAAATAAGTTGTATTTAAGTAAGCAAATAGTTTTGGAGTAAATAGTGTGAATACTGTTGAAATAAAGTGATGAAATTGTGACAAATTAAACTGATCCAAGAGCTCAAATTACATTATGGTAACATGTCTCAATCACATATTTTTAACACAAAGTAATCAGTTTTGTTGAATGAAATTAACTTGTGTTGATTTAACTCGAGCGTTTAAGTTGCTGTGAAAGCTAAACATCTGTGTGCAACCGATGTCCACTATTGAATTAAGTAAATCGAACAGATTTTTTTTTTCAGTGTGAAGCTGAGGCTGACAAATATCCAGTTTAAACTCATTCTAATTTTACAATTTGTAAAAATCTTTTCTTTGTAGCTGTTTTATGATGTTTAATTGTTCAGCACAAATAATAAAACACAAAGGTGATTTGTGGCTATATATTTATTTTTTATTTCCATGGTTGCATCTTCTCATCTCACCTGCAATTCATCACATCCTGAATCTAAGTCAAGTACGTATATTTTAAATTCACTTCTCCCCTTAAAGCATCTATTTAGCATCCAACCGAGATGTTTTCCTAACTAAGTGCTTTTAGGGACCAGCTGATCAGCACTTTTGAAGCAGAGCCAAGAAGCAAAGTAAAGGAAATCTGACAGAGACTGAAAATCAAAGCAGATTTAAAACACAGCATCATCCAAAAAAGTTACTGTTAACTTTTAGTTTTGATTCAAGATTCAAGATTACTTTATTAATCCCAAAGGGGGGAAATTCTTGTTTTTCAGTGCAACCCAAAACAAAACAGACAGATCAAGGTTCACTGCGGACGCACCTATCTGAATAGTGTCCCTTTTTAGCGAGGGAGTAGATGGCTACAAGAGGGGGGGGGGCATGGGTGGCAAAAAAAAGGTAATATCTCAACACTGCGTACAATGTTTACATACGAGCAAAAAAATACACCATAACACAGAAGCACAATACACTCAAAGACGCAATCCATGAGGTTTGATGGGTAGGATGGGAAGGGGGGAGGGGACACCTTTGGATCAGTCCATTTGCTGCCGGAGAACGCGTCCAGACCACGCTTCGGAGGGGAGGGAGATTTCAGGAATGCTGTGGTCAAGGAGGGATGAGGAGCAGTCTTCGTCTCCACACACAGCTGTCTTTCACTCTGTAGAAGCAAACTTGTTTCGATATAGCCAAAGAAGCCAAGGACACGCCATCGGCTAAGGAGGAGATCCGATAAGATAGATTTTTTCAGACACCAGCAGTTTTTTTGTACTGCTAGCTGAGTCCTTCACTGGTGTTGCAAAATTTCAAAATGAGCCAGAATGTGGGAAATTTAGACCAGTTTACCTTTTGTTCGGGCAGAAAGTTGACATCCATCTTCCGCACAAGTTCAAGGGTCTACTTGCACTCTACTCAGTTGGGCAAGAGTAGCAGATTGCTTCTGATCCACTTGTGAAGGTCCGTCTGTAAGATTAGTCATTTTGTACTCTGTCTGATTCACAACTGCCCTGATGAGTGAACACTTCCCAATACACTTCCCACATGCATGATAACCCTGCGTTCCATTTTCAGTTGTGTCTCTTGAGGTGGCTGTACGGGCCTTAAGGAAACAGCAAGACACACCACCTCTAAAGATGTGGGTGGTTGAGACCAGCTCAATGGCAGGAAGTGAGTTCAATCCAGGCCGAGTCATACCAAACACTAAAAATGGGACCCAGTGCATCACTGCTCGACTTTCAGCTGTAAGAGGTTTGATTTAGGGGTTAAATCACCAAATGGCTCGTGAGTGCAGCTGTGTCTGCAGTTCACCACTCCCCCAGGGGAGGGATCAAAAGCAACAATATTAGTTACGGTTCGGTTTCTGGCACTCCGCACACTTCTACCAACTGATGCTCAACTACTAAGTTTGATCCGTCTTTCCTGAATAGTGGTATTTCTAAGCATCTAGGTATTAATTAGGCAATGAGAACAATGTTGTAACGCTCTGACTGGACAGAGAGGTGGGTGAGTCATGTGTGAACGGAGAAAGAGGATCAATTCAAGACTGCACAGGAAAGGAAGGCTCTTTTTTCACACCTTCTCTTTTCTTTTCAAATGAATTTTGCAGGTGCATAGATGGTTGTCTTTTGATTGACAGGTAACCCTTGCCGTGACCATTGACAGTGACAATATTTGATATTAGTTGCATAACTCAAGATGCAAAAATAGCTCAGTGAAAAAGGAGGGTTAAATCTGTGCAGTCACTAAGTCATTTTAAATAGATCTACCAGAGCATCTAAGATAGTATTAGAAGGAATGATGATGTCAATGGAGCTTATGAAACTTTATGGAAAACATTTAGACTTCTATAATATAATGATCTAATTTTATTTAGCTTTTTATACTTGATAAAGGTAACTTTTACTATTTTTTGGATATAGATTAGTTAATTTTAATTATTTAACTTCTTTAGCTTTTTTGTATGATTTTTTCATATATTTATTTTTATTTGATTGTGTGCAAATGTACAAGACTTGGCTTGTGGAAATTGATCAAGGGCTTTTATGATATTTATATCCATCATGCATAAAAGCAAATGAAACTTGCTTTGTGAAGTATGTTCCACAAATATAAAAATCCCCTAAAACCTGCTACATACATTTTAGACAAGAAGCTGATTTCTTTGCTTTCACGTGCAGTGACTTATAAACTGTCCAAACACCCAGCTGCTATTTGAGCATGCAGTTTCTTTAACCACCTTTTCAACAGCAATCCTCATTAATTTGAGGCCATAATCCATCAATTTGAGTGGACTGCTGGGCTCTGATGAAAAAGCTCCTTTTGGTTACTGATGAAAAACATTTTGTTTGCTCTGACCTTCCTATAGATGATGAATGACGGTTTTGATGCACAAACAAAACACCAGGGAGAGGATTATTCACTTGTCAGCATAAGGGATTGCTGAATAGCGTACCGACTGATAGAAAGGTGGCCTCCCCCTCCTTTATGTCCATTACATGCTCTTCTATAGGGGTCTCGTATAACCAGCACCTAATAACAAAAATATCTCTTTTCTCAGTGCATTTGGGATTAGAACATTTCTTTATTCATGAAGACTGACAGCGTCTGCCAAATCCTCAGAAGTTGTCACAGCCTCCCTGAGGAATTAATTAATTAAATATCTGTGATATTCGCTGATGAAAAGATACCAAAGGAGAAAAAAAACAAAAACGGCAAATCTTAGTTTTCAGTCACGTTCAAAGCTTTTGGTCATAGCAGCCAGTTTTAGGTGGTGAAATAAGCCACAACACTTCAATCGCCCATCTGTCGCCTTTTAAAAATCTATTCTGACGTAGTTTATCCAGCGAATCCAGGATGATGCAGGTTTGGGTGGAGGTAAAGACGGTGGGGCAGAGTGCAGCACTTTGCCTGTGGAACCAGCAGACTGCAAAATTTTTCAGTAATTTTCAACATGCTTTTGATTTTGATTTTCCTATGTTCATATTTTCAATTTTGTTACATATACAGATGGAAATAAAAGAAAACGACATATTTTATATCAGGTAAAAATTGCCCGTCATGGTGTAACTTTTTATAACGAAAGTGTTCTAGGGCTAAATATTAGTTTTCATAAAGCAAAACATAACAAAAAAGGTTGTGTTTACCAAGCATTGCTTAAGGAACTGTTAAAATGTCTTAAAAAAACAACAACAAAAAAAACAGCTTGTCTCTCCTTAAAGTCCCCCTCTGAGGAAAAATTGTGTTTTTTTGTTTTTTTTATTTTAACAGATATTTGTGGCATTTTTCTTATGAAAGAGAACAAATGTATTAAGAAATCATTTTGTTTTTTGCATTTCCAAGTATTTTGGTAAAAAAAAAACATAATCATAATCAAAACACTACTAAGAATGATTTTTTAAATAAAATTAATTGTCATTGGGGGACTTTAAGGTTTATCTTCCAGTTTAGTGTCACACCTGAGTCAAACCAAGAGATTACCAGCATAGGAATTCTGCTTCAAAGCAATCTATGTAGAACAGGTCAATAAATATATTGAAAAGGACTAAAAGGAGAAAACTTGTTTGGAAAATATCAGTACATTGGCGGACAACAACATGGTCCGTCCATTGGCTGAATACAAAACAAAGTGAATAGTACAGAAGCAGATGTGCTGTAGTGGTGGTGGTGGTGGTGACACTCTGTGTGTCGCTATAATCAGTCATCAAGTCATTTTTGGTTAAGGAGAAAAATGAACCTGCTGGCAAAACAACCGTATACAACATTAATGATGATTTAATCAAAAAGTCTTTGTGTTTTAAAAGCTGTTTTTCTGACAATAAAACACTGGAGGTTACTGTTTGGAAATGTGAAGACAAACAGGAAGTAGTTAAAGCAACTCTTAAATAAAAAGTATTAATAAATGTAAAATTTAAAAGCATATTTTGCCGCATTAGGATTACATGAAAATACCAAGATCTTTTTTTTTTTGCTTTATTTTACATTGCTTTTTTTTTCAAGTTGCCATCGAGGGAATTAAAAAGGAAAATACACACATAAGGAAAAAGCTCTGTTACAGTTCAAGCTGTTAAAAGCAACTAGATGCCCAAAGGGAGCTGAGCTTTGCTTAGCATGCACTGAAAACAGAATGTCCCACAAGGTGGGGGTCCAGGCAGACAAAGTTTTGGTGCACCAGAGGGCAATTTCTCGTGTCTCGCTGGATGATAAAAAAGACCCAGCACCCCGTCTGCACCTGGCAGGACACGGACACCCTGGAGAAGTTGTTGAGTTCTACAAATAGAGTGAAAAACTTCATTTTTCACCTCTTGAACCGAGCAATAACCTATATATATATATTTTTTGTTTTGATCAAATGAATCCTAAACATATTAGAATAAAGTGAACAAATGGATATAAATGAATCTGTGTGCTTAAATGTTAGTAGCAACAGTTTGAGTTTTCTTGTTTTTCTGGCAGAATGTTGTTCTGGACTCAGAGACATCCCATCCACCTAAACATGTTTCTCGGACTCCCACATGGTGACATCTCCTATAGTCGTCGTTTCTTCAAGACTGGCTCTGTGATTACTGCTTTGAAGGATTTAAAGAAAACACTGGAGCCAGCTGTGTGTGTGTTTGACCTCTAAACTGTCCAGACAGCAGTGTGCTGCGATCTGAGGGTACATGTGGAGAGTAAGATGAATCCTCAAAGAACCCACCCCTTAAGCCCACATGACTCTGCCTTATACTACCTCACAGAACACAACACCTTTGCCCGCACACTACCTGACTTATCTGGTAGCCAAAGGTGGAAGGTCAGTGTTTGAGCTAACTGTT
>NC_050522.1:4666263-4671229 GCF_002922805.2 Oryzias melastigma | reverse complement strand
TGAAAACTAACAGGAAGTAGTTAAAGATAAAGATAAAAAGTATTAATAAATGTAAAATTTAGAAGCATATGCATATTTTGCTGTATAAGGATTACATGAAAATACCAAGATCTTTTTCTTTGCTTTATTTTACATTGCTTTTTTTTTTTTCAAGTTGCCTTTAAGGGAATTAAAAAGAAAAATACACACATAAGGAAAAAGCTCTGTTACAGTTCAAGCTGTAAAAAGCAACTAGATGCCCAAAGGGAGCTGAGCTTTGCTCAGCATGCACTGAAAACAGAATGTCCCACAAGGTGGGGGTCCAGGCAGACAAAGATTTGGTGCACCAGAGGGCAATTTCTCGTGTCTCGCTGAATGATAAAAAAGACCCAGCACCCCGTCTGTACCTGGCAGGACACGGACACCCTGGAGAACTTGTTGAGTTCTACAAATAGAGTGAAAAACTTCATTTTTCACCTCTTGAACCGAGCAATAACCTATATATATATTTTTTTTTTTGTTTTGATCAAATGAATCCTAAACATATTTTTAGAATAAAGTGAACAAATGGATATAAATGAATCTGTGTGCTTAAATGTTAGTAGCAACAGTTTGAGTTTTCATGTTTTTCTGGCAGAATGTTGTTCTGGACTCAGAGACATGCCATCCATCTAAACATGTTTCTCGGACTCCCACATGGTGACATCTCCTATAGTCGTCGTTTCTTCAAGACTGGCTCTGCGATTACTGCTTTGAAGGATTTAAAGAAAACACTGGAGCCAGCTGTGTGTGTGTTTGACCTCTAAACTGTCCAGACAGCAGTGTGCTGCGATCTGAGGGTACATGTGGAGAGTAAGATGAATCCTCAAAGAACCCACCCCTTAAGCCCACATGACTCTGCCTTATACTACCTCACAGAGGACAACACCCTTTAGTGTCTTTGCCCACACACTACCTGACTTATCTGTAGCCAAAGGTGGAAGGTCAGTGTTTGAGCTAACTGTTGTAAAGTTATGTCTTAGTCTTAACTGCCCTTATGGGTGGATATGGGATGTCTGTGCGCCAAACATGGGTACATGAAATTTTAAGATCGTAAACCATCCCGTGAGTGACGGTGAGACAGAGACACGTCATAAACCCTGTGTACTGTGGAAGGGGTCTGTAAGTGCTGTTGAAAAGGTAAGTGCGCTCTCTTTCGCTTCCCTTGTGCACCAGTTTTGCGTTCTGTGTTTGCAGCCTGTTGGAAATTACACAATCAAATATAGTTTGTGTGGGCCTCCTATGTATCACCTGCATGTCCTGCGAATTCAACATTTCTACACGGTCAGTAAAGAGCCACCTCACTAATGACTAGAGTGACACTATACAATTTCAATTTCAAACCTCCTGGTCAATATGCAGCCACAGTTGGTTAAAAATATGCTAAAACATGAGACAATAAAACACTTAAAGCACAGATAGATCTATTAACAATACATAAAAACCTAAAATATATGAAGTCATAAAAAAATGAGGGATTAAAATAATTAAACGGTGATTAAGAGAAACAATTAGAGTAATTTACTGTTTTTCTTTGAGCTTGGCCTTGAAGCCCTGTAATGATGGCAGTTCAATTAGTCTCCAACCTTACACTATACATACAAATACTTTGTGATACACTTACAGCATTCATAGCAATTGTATCTTCTATTTTCATGGCGTCCCTTGAGGGGGACGCATGGGAACTGTAAGATACACTTGTGTTCGCTTTGGAAACCACACATACAACCCACAAGGACGTGGGTGAACGTGACTAAAGCTACGGTCACAACAGCAACATTATTTCAAACAACCACTTTCAACCTGCGTATATGCTTGTTTCAGGCTACTGCGTCACTACGTATGTTTTTAAGTTCGATTTTGGGCTCTATATACAAAACACAGCAATGAACACGTGTTTAAAGTTAAACCAGGTTGACCAATAAGGGGACTGCATAGTGACGTATAAATGGTAGGGCTCGGAATCACTGGGAACTTCATGATACAATGCGATACACGATACATGGCTCACGATATTGATCATATCGCGATACTGCGATAAAAATAATCTCTAATAAATCACAATATATAGAAGAACACATTTTTTGGGAAAATAGCTTGAACACTATCATAATACACAACTTGTTTCTTATTTTGTGCAACAAATAATATATACTTTTGTGCAAATCAGTAATACTGTCTTTGACAAGCATTGACACCAAGTGAATTATCTGTAAAGTTCAATGCTAACAATAGTTAGTATGAACATCAATCCCACTGGTTAGTTCAAAATTGTTGTGAACAACAGAACAAAAATTAAAAATAATTCAAGTAGCTGCTGGACACATTGGTCTCTGCAACAACCAGTCTTTTAACTATCCACTCCCAGTGGAACGTCTTACCAAGGGATGATGAATATAACGTTTTACAGCCTCTCCCAACGAAAATCAAAGATAGATACTTGATGAGAACACATAGAGAATAAATCGCAGGACTAAACATCGCTATATATCGAAATAATAATATTTTAGCATACCCCTAATGGATGGCGTCCTTTTTTATTCCCAGAAGTTCCACCCGTTTGAGAATTGATCACAGAGGAGAAATGAATAATTGTGGTTTGTGCCCAGCTAGAGTTACAGTATATGACATCAAGTCTGAAGCATTTCGCTTTGACATTTCGCTCCAAGTTTCTTCCAACTGTAGGTACATGAGCTAGTATCAGGTAGTGACAGTTTAGTGTGAACGCCATATGCTAGAAGCACGTTCAAGAATGTGTATACATATAGTGTGTTCTTGAACTTGTGTGACATATCACAAAAGATTCACAAAAGTATCTTTCCCCACACAAAACATTTTAATTAATTTTTCATCTTTAAAATTGACATTTTTGATGGCAACAGTGGTACCAGATGGTGACTGCAGAATGAGCTCCTATTTTAATTACGTAGTTTAAATAAAGACAAACTCACACCATCAACATATGCATCCAGCTGACATTTCAAAAATAACAGAGGATCGGAAGTCTTAATATTATTTAGATCATTACTGCTGTATTTAAGTAAGTTGGGACATTTCTAATTAGCCGTCCATCTGATTCTCTAAGGACTATAAAGATAGTGAGTGGAGGAGTTCTGAACTCATTCCCTGATTCCCTTGAGCCTGAGCTTATTTTATGAAGCACAGCTTGATTTCAAACACAGAAAGTCTAATTTTTTTCCATAAACTAATAACAACTTCTGAAGTGTATTTAGATGATCTAGATATTCTTAATGAGTCACCACTATGTGTCCTGTTGAGCACATACATGGTAGAAGATGCATGACTAGAGCTGTGAAGAGGATGGTTCTAAATGAAAAACACAAACAGATAACACATTAGTAAGTTTAGAATCCTTGTTTTTTATCTTAAAAAAAGGTGTGAAACCTCAAAGTATTGTTTCAAATGTTGTGCATGGGCACACACATGTTAAGTCTTTATAGTTAATAGATTCTCATGGCTGGGAGATGTCTTAGCATTCAAAGATACACATGGGTATAATTATCTCATCAAGTGCCCTCTGGGCTGGCTAGCATCCTTGACAAGTGCTCTCCATCGTTAATCAGCTAATTAAGACACCATTATAATCAGACAAACTGCAGATGGCTTATTACAGATGAGAAACTCAATGAACACGGCAATAAACAAAATCCTGCAGACGTGGAAGATGAGCGGACGAAGAGGACGTAAGGAAAGAGCGGTCCTCGAGGGTTCCTCTAGTGGAAGTTTCCGTCCAAGACATTTCTTTATGCTGATGGAGAAAATGCAGCAATGCTTTTTTTTTTTTTTTTTACATATATGGAGGCTTCATCATTTATATCAGGGTTTAAAAAATAAACAGACAATATAGGGAAAATATACATAGCAGCATGAAGTCTCTGGCTATGTTCGAATTCCCACCCTAATCCATAGTGTAGGACTATATAGTACCCTGGATTTTAAAAGCAATTCGGACATCATGCTCACTATGTATTTGTATTTATTAATTTATTTTTCTTCCTTTCAAAATTATTCTTTAAAGTATATATTTTGATGGCAGTTTCCCACCATGTTGGAGCCAAAAACATCCTTTTTTTGTTTCTGTAAAAACATGGTGGTCATCAAAATGCAAAAAGATGCCAATTTTATTAAATATAAATTTTTTTTCTTTGCCGTGTCAATATTTTGCCCTGAGGGAAAACGAAAATGTTGGCCACCCCTGCTCTGTGTGCACTGCACATAGATTTTTGTGCAGTCATCACATTGTCAGATGGTTAGGTCCTGCAGCAGCTGCCACAAAGATGGATGGAGATTGTTAGCTTCAGAGGGTTTCATGTTCTTTTGCCAAAAAACAGAGGAAAATTGTGGATCCAGGCTATTTAAAAGGTGGGTGGGGGGTTCCAACTACCCTAAAGGGAGACGGTCTCTACAGCACACTATGTATCCATGATCTGTCCAATGGTTTCCATTCTGATCAGTTGGAGTTGTTCTGTTCTGCATGCGTGTGCAATTAGGATGCAACGTAACATTCTCCCAAGCAGCCAAATCTTGATTTATTATATTGTTAGTAGAGAAAATCGAGACAAAGACAATCTGATTTCAAATAAACTGTTAATCATCCTTTTTATACCCACACTCAGGACTTTCTGATGAAAACAAAGAAGTTAACCAAGAAGGACAGGCCTCTTTGGCCGTTCATGCCCAAAATGCTTTAAATCCTCACTCTGATCATGATTATGCAGTTTTTAGCCCAAATAAAAAAACGTAACATTTTCTAGAACATAGTTTCTGCAGAGTGGCAGTTGTTCATTGGTGCTTGCCTGAAAGTGGTGGGCAGGACCATTGGTGCAGAGGAATGCCGCCCCTTGCCTACACTGAGAGTTCTTTGTTTACAAGCTCAAAGCTTATCGCCCCTCACCCCACCAACCTAACTTTACTGGTGCAAAAAAAA
>NC_050522.1:4648712-4665919 GCF_002922805.2 Oryzias melastigma | reverse complement strand
GACATAAGCAGCAAAACAAAGCAGTTTATCAGAGAGAACGTTGAATATCAGCAATGATCCATATATAATCAATTAATTAAGTGGTGTCGAATTTTTTTCTGAAAAACGGCTTTGTTTCCCAGAGGATACATAAAAATGACAACACCATAGTAGCAGATTGAGTTGGGCTGAGTGGCTCTTTTGGTCTACTAATGTCCGGACTTCATTGAACATATCATGCGGAGATTCTCGTCTGCGGCGTGATCTGTGGGAAATAACGGATGAGGGCTGGTGGATAAGACGGACTGAAGGCGTTTAAGGAGAGTAGACCCACTAATAGAATAATAAAAGAAAATAGACTTAAAAACAACTTTTCTGGAGTGTCCTTCTTCTGTTTTTCTTGTTAACCACAAAATAAATAGACTTAAAAGCTGAAGTTTTTGCTTCTCCGTGCGGAAAGGGAGTGTGGGACTCTTCTTTCTTCATTATTAATCATCTCGTTATGACGAGAAAACGAATTTGTTTTCTCGTGATAACGAGATAATATGTCGTCATCACGAGAAAACGAATTTGTTCGAATTCGATCCGTTTTCGGCTTCCGTAGTTTGTCTATAAGTTTTTTTTTAAATATTTCACTTAAATCATCAGAACAATTCTACAGGAACATGTTAAACCCTTATACACCAGAGTTTTAGCTCCAGTGTTGGCATTCTTTCAACTACCATAACATGAAATGTGTACACAAACATAACTCCAGCGGATTCCTAACCAAAGAAAAGCAGCCTTGCACTGTAATGTAACTCTTAACACTCGTAAAGTGATTGCATAAATGGTTAAAGTTTTATGGTATGTCAAAGAATGTTTGTTCTTTTTGTGTGGACGGTAACAGCTCCAGTGATAAAGGCTAAAAAAACAACACAATTTTCTTCTAAGTGGATCTTTTATAAAGTTAATATTAAATCCAATACAGTTTGTGTAATTTGTTATATCTAACTTTCCTGTCAGTGTCAAGAAATAGAGGTGAATTGACCTTTAAATCCCCTGCTAATGTTTTAGGGATAAAAATAAATTATAGAGTAAATGGAATATCTTGGCGTCGGACTAGATGTCGAGAGTCAGAATGAGAAGTCAGAATGTACATCATGTTTGTGCTTAAAATTGGCCTAAATTTAAAAGTCACAACAGACCAGCGTTTTTTGGGACAAGGTTTCTAGATAGATCTTGCATCATGCAATCCACATGTGATTGTTCTGGATTGTATGTATTTAGTGTGTTGGTGTCTTTGCTGTTAGTTGCACTTTTGCTTATTCTCAGGGACCTGGTCTGCAAATTAGCTGTTAGCCAGATGCCCTATGGACATGGCATCAGTTGCATTTGAAAGTGTAACAATGTTTTTTAGTCTTGTCACTTTATAATACATTTTAAAAAATTAATCTGTTATCCATATTTATCTCCTAGACAATGGTTAAGAGACAGTATAAGTATTAAGTCGGATGTTAGAAACATAGATGTGTAAAACGGCACATTACACACTTTATACACTTTTCTCAAAGAGACATAAGTGTTTTTATACTTCTCTCTCTTGTTTAAACTCTCAAAGTTCAGACATTCATACAAAAATAAGTCCAGTAGTAAAGATAAAAACAAAGATCTGATCGCGATCGAAAGTTCATTCAGATTTGGGGGGGTGGCATGCATTCTGTACAGGATTCATGACCCGGAGGAGATTGATTGACAAGCTCAACAGCCAATCAGGACACAGAACACAATCCACTGTAATTTAAAAAAAAAAAAGACAAAATTACTCACAAAAACATCTTCAAAACAGCCAAATCACAAAAGCTTAACTATATAGCGAGGGACCCCTGCAATCACATGTGGTGTTGACTGCTAACAGCAAAAGCTTTTCTGGGCTTAGTAGAATACAAGACATAAAGACATAAAATAAAGACTCAAGTGGATGATTGGAAAAAGCACTGAGCAAATATCTATTGTTATAATTGTTTTATTGACTTCCTGCTAATCTCGAGGACTCTTAGGTACAGCAGTTTATCCGGTCCAGTAGAAGACCCTCCTGGTTTAAGGAGAATCGGTATTGTCACCGTCTAAAACCGTTTAAGTACAAAATCCAGACAGCATCACAGCTGTTACTGTAAATTCAACAGGATTTATCCAAACAGAAAAGTCAGAACGCTCTTAGTATGTATACAGCTCCATGATTCTTTTAAATTGATAACCATGAACACAAACTGCAGAGACATTTTCCATTTCTCCTCTCGCACAGATGCTTTCGTTCCAGACACAAATGTCTGATGTCTAAGCTGAACAGTTATGCATGGAGTTGATGGAGGATGCAACCACCAGAGAAAAGGCAGTGTAGTGGAAACTAATAGAATGAAAAAAAAAAAAAAAAAAACATGACCAGAAAACCAAAGGACGCACACATGAGAAATAACCCTTAACGTTACAAAACATGAAGGTGGCAGAACAGAAGACCTGACACAGAACAACTGAAACCAAGGACTTCCCTGGAATGAAGGTCAATCAGCTGGAACAGAAATAAAGGTGATTGATTGAGGCTCAAACTGGATGTGACTGAGAAAAGCCGAAACCCTGAAAAGAGAACATGACCTGAACACAAAATGAAGCATGACTGACCTGAAAATTTAACCAAAGAAAGTAAACCAAAATCGCTCAAATCTTCACAGAATGGTTCCCAACAAACAAGAATTTCAGGTGGTTGGGGTTTATACTGCTGTGTAACAGCTAACATTTTAACACTGGAGCTCCAGCTCCTGTGTTAACATTCTTTTGACTTCCATAATTATGTTACTGTTTACACAATAAATGCAATTCCAGAGGATTTTATAGTGGAGCAAAGGATCCTTGTGCTGATTGATATGGAGCACGATTGACGTAAATCAGTTGGTTCTATTGTGGAGAAAATGGTTTTGCACTGTTATGCAACATGCTACTAAAGTAAGTTTTGCATATCAGTGCAAAGTTGATATGCTAGAATGTCTTTTAAAAACTATCGGTGGTTTTTTTTGTGATTATCTCTCAAATTTAGTTTATTTTGATAAAGAATCAAATAACTTAATCCTTTAAATGAAACAATAAATAATCATACATCTAGTGGTCATTCATCCTGCTAATAGTGCCGCTTGTTGTCTTGATGATCTTCATCATCATCTTCACCGTTTCCTCTGTTTGACCCTTTCTTCTTTGCTAATGAAGTCCATTAATGAGTTTTATGAACATGGGAGAAACAAAGGCTCCTTCAACCATACGTATCCATCTGTTACACGCTCTGGTCACATCTGTCCAGAGAAACTCAATAAACAAACCATCTTGTTGTAACGATAGCTGCCTGACCTCCCTCTCTCCAGTCATCTTCTCCTCCTTGTGTTTTCTCCTCAGGTTTTTCTGCCACACATTGCAACCTTTTCTTTTGTTTCTCATTCTTTGCTTTGTCTCCTCTTGTCTGTTTCCAATGTTTAACTAGTACAGCCGTCCATAAATGTTTTGGATGGAAACACGTGACCTTTGTTTGTGCCGTTGCCTCATGACATTTGAACCCTGGTGGTTGCTACTCTGTAAAAAACAAAACAAAACTGGCCCTTTAGAAATAAGTCAAATATTTTTACTCCTTTGGCAGAGATTTTTTGTAACAAGAAAGAAAATGTATCAATGAGTTAAGGAAAACGACCTGACCAAGGAATTCTTTTAAGAAAAAGATTGGAGTCACTTAGACATGCTTCTTCCTTGAAGAGTAATTTTCTATTGAAAAACTTTCTTGATAAGATTATTTTTCTTGCAAGACTGAAAATAAGACCATTTTTCTTAAAACTATTTGGCATTTCCCCTCAGCTTTCACTGAATCGCACAGGTGGTTTGGCAGAGAATGTTATGCCGGATGCCCTTCCTGACACAACCCTGTATTTTAACCAGGTTGTGGACCAGCACAAGGAAACACTGACTTACCCCTCTGAGTGACTGCATAGTTATAGGGAGTAGCTTAAGGGGTCTTGCCTAAGTACCCATACCAGATGATGCTCATCACGTCTCCTGAGAAATGAATCTTGAGTTCCCAAATCCAAGTCCTACACGCAGCCAACTGAGTAAAAAAAACAAGAAAAGATTTGATTGATTGATCTTGTTTATTTCAAGCAAATATTGTGATAAAAATGATAAAAATGGCAAATTTTTAAAACTCATTACAGAAACACTGAAATTCATCTATTATAATTAAGAAAAAAAAAACAAAGACACACTCATGTCACAATTGATTTATTAAAAATGGTAAAGTCAAGTAGAGTTTAATTGATTGCTTGATAATGAATGGGAAGAAGCGAACTTATATAATCTCACCCCTACTACCTCATTTTACAGTTTTGAAAAGTGTTTTGTAATCTAGTTCTGATCAGAACAACTGCTATTTTTTTTTCAAGTAACAAAGTTGGGTGCTTGTTGATTATTAGTAATCTCATTAGTATTAAACAAAAAGAAAATATTGGAATTAATGCAATTTGAAAAGTAATATTTTCGTTAAAATTTCGCTACATATTTTTTTTTCTCTGCAGTAAGTCGAGTTAAAAATAATTAAAACTATTTTTTTAAGTGCTGAATAACCGACTGTGGAGATAGTGATTGTAATGCAAGATAAATCACCACAGACAAAAGAATTACATCACATTTTAATTACAAAGTTCTGTTTTACCCAATGCTTTTCCTAGGGGTTTTTTAAGCCTTAAAAAATATTTCAGTAAGTTTCTTCCAAAATGTAATTAACAGGAAAAGAAAAATGAGAGAACATTTGTCTTGTTCAAAATAAAAAGTATCATTTGAAAATATCCCACTACCTTTTTTTCTGTTATTAAGATCAGTAAAAAAAAAAAAAAAAACAAACTGCTACATTTTCATGTGGCCTTTCATGACCGTTAGCAGTCATTTAAAATTATACAGAACTTTAAGAATGACCTAATGCCAGTTAAGGGCAGAATGTTAGAAAATATGATAGTGGGATTTGAAACATTTTCCTCACTAATGACTCCAATGCTCATGAGGAATATGTAAATACCATTCATTAGCATTCAGGGGTGAAAAACACCACAGCACCAGAAGTGCACTTTATTCATTAGGGTTTGTCCTCAGAAATATTACAGAGCTGTAAAAACAAACAAAAATAATGTGTACATTCACTGTTAAATAAGATGTTATTTGCTAATGTGTACTTGAGTACACAATAGATTTAAGTGGGATGTAATAAATCAAAAACGATTTCATGGATTTGGTGTAACCTTGCAACCACACTGTCTGGATACAGTCTAACAACACTTGTGTATTTCAGTGAGATGTAAACAGCACTGACTCCTTTTGAACAGCATTCTGGGAAACCAAGAATTTACACTTTTTACCCCGTTTACTAAAGTTCTATTGTGGGGTTATTGTTGGTGGTGGTGATACGTCTTCCATCCCGCCCCAGCTCCTCCAGGACCAGATGGACTGAGAAAGTAGAGTAGAGTAGAAGAAAGTAGATGTTTGTCTCAAGCTTCATTTACTCTGAGATGTCTGTAGTGTGTCTCCCTTGTTTTGTGGACCTCCGTTGGGTCTCCACAACACACTTCCAGAGGAATAGTTTGACCTACGCACCTAGTCATGGAGTAGTTCATCCTGCTATCTTCGCTTGAGCCCGTCTCTGCTTCCAAAATGAAGCTTTCATCACCCATGGCAAAAGAAAATGACAAAAACACACGGTTGTTAAAGTGTATTATCGCTCGGGCGCATCATCTTTAAAATAACATAAAATTGTACACATTTTTTTTAAAGTACAAGAGAAGTTTTTATTTTGAAACCTTTACTTGTTTCCTGTTTCTCTGGCTTTTCGCCTCAAAATCAACGCGTAGACAGACTGGAAATAGAACTCCTTGGGTTGTGTTGGGGATGGACAGACATCAGATGCAGATATGAAGGAGGTGGTGTAAAAATTTTTAGTTTTTTACGTGTGTGTCAACAGAACAAAGATGCAGCCAGGGCTGCGTAAATAATGGAAAACTCAGTGGGACTCAGTGCTCCCTATGTCAGGAGGCAGATTCCCTGAGAGGTTTCGGTGGTGTTTTCCTTCCTGCTAGGGGAGGAGGGAGTGTCACTTCCTGTCTTGCGTTGGACTCACTTTATATGTGATACAGTCAATCAGAGCCTAAACTCAAAGACAAAAAAGAAAAAAAGTTGAAAAGAACAAAAAGGAACAATGACCTTTAAAGTGAGTGTTGACAGGTGTTCCACTACAATATAGAGTTCCATAGTGTTCTACTATAATATTAGAGATATAACAATTCATTTTGATTAATATCTTTATTTATAGTTGCTGATATGATTCATAGTCGATATTGAATCCGATTCACTGACCAAAAATGGATCCAGGACATATTTAGAACCAGTGTGACTCAGAGATGCATATCTGAGTACTAAAAATAGCTGATACTGAACAGTTCAGGTGAAGTTTTCCAGATTCTTTGTGTTTCTTGCAAGATAATCAAGTATAAATTTAATATGTGTACAAAAAAAACAAGTAAACGAGAAGTAATGTTAAATGCATTAACATTTTAATTTCATAAAGTTCAGTACATATTATTAGAACATTCTACTACTCTGTATGGTCGCATGTCTTTGCTGAATTCAAAGTGTTTCCACACGTTGGACTGTAATGATGGGTGATTAGTTTTTCCTGTCAACGAGTGTTGTCCACAGTGATGGCACTTGGTCATTTTGACGCTACAGTAAAATAAACCCACCATGTCTCAATCCAAATGGTATTTTCCAAGATCAATATAATTGATTTATTTGATTTATAACAATTTAATAATGGTTTAGGTCATTTCAATGTACAACCTGCCTTTAGACATATTAATATGGGTAAATTGTAGGAATATTAATCAATTAATAAAAATAGCTGAAGGGTTAATACTTCAGATCAGCAAATGTTAACTTTAATTTTGAAACATTCTGATGGTCTAAAATTAAGACGGCATAGTTTCAGATCCAATAGAACTTTATCCTTTGTTTTGGAGGAAAAGTGTAAGTCCACTCTCTGAATGACAGCAGTGTTTACCCAGCATGTTGCCACAGAACAAGAGGGCAGCATGACGCAATGCACAGCAATGTAACTGGAAGACAATGCAACATCAGTAAAGCACTGAAACATTAGTTTTCAAACACAAAGTGATAATATCCATGTTTCATTTAGTTACAGGAATGCTGGATTTTGGAATGGAGATACTTGGTTACAGAAAAGTATTTCGAGAAACTCTTTGTGTTCGACATAACATTTTGTGGGAAGCAAAATAATTATGTTTAAATACCCTATCCCCTTTTCCCCCTCAGAATACAAAGTTAAAGTGTAGAGGCTCTTAACAATAAATACCCAAAAGGTCTCATTTATCCTGATTACAGGAAAAGAAAAATACTTTGACAAATTTCCATTATTTGTTAGAAATGTAGCCACCCATTAACCATGGCCAGCAGGTTGCTCTGGGGTGAAATGGCTTCAAATAATGGTTGATGACTTAAGTGTACTCTGTGAAACAAGTATAAAAGCATGGCACTAAAGAAACACAGACATACAGGATTATATCCCATTAGCTGCCTGGTTACCACCTGGGTTACCACAGCAACCACAGCTGTCACCAGCAGGATTGAGGCTGAAATGGATTTCACCTCCCAGCCATGTAAACTTACATGTACATTGCATATGTGTTTGTCTGTGCTCGGGTAGACTAAACCTCAACTGTTTTTTAAATGTCACCATCTGATATGTAAATGTGAGTTTAGTCTCTTGGTCTAAATTGGTCTGGTGTTGAAAATAATTGGAATCTTTTATTTTTAAAGGTAAACTTTTCATGGTTTTCACTCTTTGCAGGCAACCCAGTAAAGGAACACACAGGCTGATGTACAGGTGATGCTGTCATACTGTTTCCTTACGCAACACTAATTGTAGTAAGGTGTAAGTACAGCTAAGGTACTTTACAGTCCCACCACATACCTCAGTACTCACCTGTATGACCCCCACACAAACTACGCTCCGATTGTCTAATTTCCTCATACCTATCTGCCAGGCTGGCACGTACCTATCACTTGAACAGCACTAACAAACCCTTTGCACAGTGTGACGGGCTGAAAGAAGGAAAAATCCATATGACACACATGCGTCTCATCCATTCCATCTTTACACCTGATTGACACTGGTCCGTCTGCCTTTCTTTCCGTAGGAAGTTCATCTTATGGTTGTCTGCTGGTTTACATTGTCCCTGTTGAGTCCCTGGTCTGTCCCGCCTCCTCCAGGGTTTTGGAGGAGTGTTATGTCCTGCCACCCCTGTGTCGAGTAGTTTGTTCCGTAGTCATTCATTCATCTTCTTGTCCGCTTCTTCCCTTTCGGGGTCGCGGGGTGCCGGGGCCTATCCCGGCTACTGATGGACGAAGGCGGGGTTCACCCTGGACAGGTCACCAGTCTGTCACAGGACCTCAAACACATACACTCTCATATTCACACCTAGGGGCAATTTAGAGTCATCAATTAACCTATGAAGCATGTTTTTGGACGGAGGGAGGAAGCCGGAGTCCCCGGTGAAAACCCACGCATGCACGGGGAGAACATGCAAACTCCACACAGAAAGGTCCCAGCCGGGAGTCGAACCGGGGCCTTCTTGCTGTGAGGCAAGAGCGCTAACCACTGTGCCACCGTGCAGCCCTTGTCCCGTAGTCTTTGCTCTAAAATTAAACGTTCAGCGTCCATGGTGAAAATGAAAAAGAAATCGTCACATCAATAGACTGGAGATAGAACTCCTGTGTGAAGCTTGTGTTGGATGTCAGACTCAGACATGATGGGTAACGCGATGTAGACATCCTAATTGACTAATTAACGTCCTATTTTTTTGGGGGGGTGTTAATGCAACACAGACACACCCCAGACAGACCAGTGTAAATCAGGCTTTACTAACCTTCACACGTTGTTTAATTGTTCCCTACTGTCAACCACAGCATACCCGTAGAAAAATGTCAGAACATTTTGACTCCACAGGCTCACTGGACAGTTTACAATCTGAAAATTTCATGCAGCCACTTGCTTGTCCCATGAAGGTTTGCCTTTTTTTTTTTTATCTCAAAGTAGCCCGTATCCACCTGTAAAGGCAGTTGTGACTATGGCATAAAGGACCTTGAGGGTAAAACAGTCCATTGTTTCAGTCAAACACCAAGAGGCATTGAGAATATCCTGATAGTTTCAAATATGATAGAAATAGAGCCAGAAAACAGTCTGTAAAAATATTGTATATTTTCATGTAAAACCAAAATTCAAATTCAATGAAACAATTAAAACTTGACCAAGCAGGAACAGATCTTCCCATGTATTTTATTTATTTTTTCGCCTTCTCAAACTTCCTCGTGAGTCTTTTCATCTGTCCCACCTACTCCGCACAGCAAGAGCTGCCATATGCTTTTTGACTCGGTTTAGCTTTATGTTTGTTGTTGTTTCTGTTCGCCGCAGTATTTATATTCTCACCGCCCACCATATCCTGCACCCCATTGACACTTGGCCCGTGGGGGGACGTTTCTTAGCCAAATCCCACTCCAGGAAAGAACTCTAATTGGACGGCACGTGTGTCATAGTGATTCATGAGAAGAGAGGAAATATACCAACTTTAATGATAAACCATACTTATTAATTGATTTGGATTAGATTCCCGTTGAAACTACCTTGCACAGATAAACAAACCTCTCAGCTGTTTGAATATGTCTTTTTGTTCTTCCGTTATATTCTTGAAGACCATTTATTTCTTCATAGGCTGTGACTCCAGTCCTTTAGTAAGATGCCAGCAAACAAATACATGAGTAAGTACTTCAGGATGAATATGTACTTAGATTAAACGGTTTATCTTTTAAAACGAGCTTGAGTCTGACATGCCCTTCAATGAGCCTGAAGATTTTTAAGGTATTAACTGTAAACAGTATCTGATCTCCACAGCAACCACAGCAAAAGATGCATTAGTGGCTTTATATAACCATTATTGACCAAATAACTATTATTTTATTAACTCTGTGGCTCTCTGGGTTCCGGTTATTAACCCTTTAGCACACTTACCAAAACTTCTCAACTATTCATGCAACCAATCTAAATCAGCTGAGAAAAGTGTCTTTTCATATCAGCTTTGGACTCAATGCAGCACCATACTACTGGGAAGTGATATACAACAGAACCCACTGGAATTACATGAACTGAGTAAACAGCTAAAGGGTTATGGTAGTCGAAAGAATGTAAACACTGAAGCTAAAGCTCTGGGGTTAAGGGGTTAGCAGTGGAACTTTTTTTCCCAAACCCAACTGGCCACCATCTTCAGACCATGGTGGCTCTCTGACCAAAGCTCAAGTCCCTAGAGCAAAAACAAAGACTTCAACAAGTCTTTGTTTTCGCTCATGCTGGGATAGTCCTGTAGGCTTGGTTTAGTGTGTTTGCTCACATGGCAACCAAAGGCTGAAGCAAATCCTGCATCCCTGCATAATGTTCACACGAGGAGAGCTTGCTTGACCAAAATGTGGGGAAAAGTGGATAATACTTCTAGTCCTCTTATTGTCATGGAATAGATACTTCTTCATCATGTTTCCCCTGTTATGTCGTGTTCACATCCAATGTATGTGTTTAGATACACGGCGAATTTGCTGTTGGACACTTGTCTGAAAATGTGTTCAGAAACTTGACACTCCCACCCCGTGTGGGAGGAGCTACTGTAAAATGGCGAAATGGAGGCAATGGCTGTCCATTTCATTTACAATTCATGGAAGACACGGATGATGTTGAGAGATCGGGCTTATTCATTTTAAAGAGTTCTAAAAAAGTAATGATTAGCAAATCATTCAGTGACTCTCGCAGTGCGGTGAGGTTCACCATCTACTGTATCTGTCGCTTAAAAATGTGATGCATCCTTAAAGTTAATTTTGCATTTAATTTCCAATCCTTGAATGCTGATATTGTGTGCACAATCTTTGGTGAGCGAGAGAAAAAAAGTTTGTGCTTTTTACTTTGAAAATGTTACTCTTTTGCTCAAAAATAACAAAATAAGATGTTTTCCCCTCTTGCTGGTGACAACATGTTCTATTATTGGAGGTGTGTGTTAATTTCACACATCTTATTCACTTTATTCCTCAGCTTTGTGCGTTAAACTGATCTGTCCTGCTTATTAGAAGACAGAGTGTTATTCTGCTTCTGACTCACAAACTTGGAGTATTATTCAGCGTGACACAAAAAAGAAAACTGATTCTGGAGAAGAGTGTGCTGAAAATGAAATCCAACAGCATCAAACAAAGCGAATGCGGTATCATAGTTAATAAAGTAAGCTAAAACAATTGAGCCAATGTCAATCGTTGCTCAAATCTAATTAAAGTATAGTGTCGAATGAAAACAAGTTTCTTTCTAACCTCAAATTATAACTTCTTTATTAGTCATACAAGCAAACTCATTCATTTTTCATTCAGAGAGCGTTGATGTGGGGAAGGGGGGGAAGGCTCACTCCACGTAAATGGTCCCGCCTACAACTTTTGGTTTTGCCAAAAAACTGCATAAACATAATTAAAAGACCACTGGGAACGCTTTGACAGTAAATCAAACGATGATCGGAGTGTGACTTTAAATCTCTTTTAATAGATTCACAAACACGACAGACACTTTGAGATTGATCTCAGTCGGAGATTTGCCTAAAATAACTAAAACTCAAATATATTGTGAATGAAAATTGTGGATTTTTTTCTATTTATTCATCACAAAACTCCACAAGCTTGAAGAAAAGAATAACCTGAGCTGGTAGAATGAGTTGTTGAGACAGAAACATGACCAAGAATTGTAGTGAAACCCGTTTCAACTTTCTTTTTTCTTTGTAGCACACAATATTGCATATTATTTTATGCATAAACTCACCATAATGTAATTTTACATCAAATTTTAAAGACAAATGCATCTCAGCTCTTATTTCATAAGGCTCATAAAATGCAATCAGCAGTGAAGATATTGCGTCTGGAGTAGTTTGCTTTGTTTAGAAAATTGTTCTCTTGAAATATAACAAGGAGAATGTCGAGGAAAGGCGGTTAAAGCAGAAATGAAAAATATTTACAAGTTATTGGATTTCGGATTTAAGTTTTTAACTACTGCTACAATAACTGTGGTTAAAAAAAAAGAGACTAGAAAAAATATTAAAAAAGATTCACATCAAACCAAAGTGTCATAAACAGTGGAGCTTAAAACTTATTTTTATCAATTCAAAATAAAAATGTTTACACTTTTAATATTTTATTTAATTCTCTATTCTTTTCGTCAGTACTGTCCATTTCCTTTTATCATGTTATCTTATATAATGTTGGAATATTGTTCTATAGTCATGTAAGTTATCTTCTGTGTTATATGCACTCAAAGAGCATTATTATTTTTTTATGTTGTAACTAAACTGGCTGATTTTTTGCACAATCGGTTCCACTTCTGCAGACTTCTCTAAAGTTCTGAGTTGATCATAGGGTCACAACACAAACGTATGAATGGTTTTCAACTGTAGGTTGATGTACCAACTTTTGAATAAACATTTTTGATAATAACTTTGATAATACCTAGAAAGAAAACTGACACTCATGATTCAGTTTGATTTGTTTTTTTCAATGAATTATGAGAATCCCTGAAAATAATCCAAAATCTTTAAAGGGACACAGACCACAAGTGGGCGGAGCAACACAAAGGAGAATAGGTGATCTGACTTTCAGATGGTGAAACTTGTATGTGGGTCAGCTGTGTATTTAGGAATATTTACATCTGTAATGATGATGACTTTAAATAACTTGCTTTTTTATTGGTACTTTATTTATTTATTAGTATTTTTTATTAGTACTTCTTCAAAAATAGCTGAATTGGCTGGTTCTTAAATCTGGAAGTGCCTTAAAGTCCAACTGGGATTGCCTTTTGATCTATTTAAAAACCATCCTTTAATTCAAATTATATAATATTTAGCCAAAATGTACAAATCTGTATCGTTTTCTAGGACATAGTTCTATAGAGCGGCAGGAGTTCATTAGAAATTTGCCTCTGGGCTGCAGGGGGGGACATTTGGAGTGGAGTAAACCCGCCCCCATTTCACCCATCTGTGTATACTCTCTCACGCTAGCTTATAGCCCCTCACACCCTCAAGCTAATATTACAAATGCAAAAAAAAGGCAATATTGGAGATATCCAGTCGTACAGTTCACAGCCAGATGGCACTTAAAAAACGTACATGAAAGGAAGCTTGTGGACCACCCATAGCAACTTTTACATTACAACTACATGCTTTTCAAATATCATTTTTTTGTCTGCTCCTGATTCCCAGGGATTTGAATAAAGACATACTCAGCTTAATTTTCTTTATACATGTCCTCCATCATCAGAAAAATGCCTCTAGAACATGTTAGAAACACCAAAAACATAAATACGTCTGAGTAGGCCTTTAAGGGCCAGGAGTCTGCTGAAAAATTGAAAAAGCAGGCACATGTTTCACCTCTACTTGACATGATCAGTATACATGAGCTTGTTAAACCAACATTGAATTACTGACAAAACTTAAAGACAACTATAGAAGGAATAAATGATCTCCTGAAGGTGAGAAATCTGTTCATACTAAAATTTCACGCCTTCCTAAAGTTCCCTCACTGCATCATCTCTTGTTACCCGGGCGATGAATCCATTGAAGACTTTGTTGTGAAATGCGGTCGAGAGGCTACCTATTATTGAGACCCAGACAGAGGGCATGATAAAACAGTGTAAATCAGATGAGGGAAAGATGCTTTCTCAGTACTTCAAAGATAAAGAGCTTTGCTTCAAAGGTTCCGGGGTTGTTTTCATTTCTGGTTTATGTTGAGAGAAGGTGAAATCTTTGCCAAGGTCAGCTGAGGGATGCTGCACAACATTAAATGTAGCAAAAACAGCAGTAAATTAACAGTGACTACTTCAGCTTGTGTGGTATATTTGGTTTTCTCCTAAACTTATTATTCTAAAGCCTAACTAAGTCTAGGACATTTTGTTTAATTTCATATTAATTCTGGGATGTCTCAGACTTAATCTCTCGCTTTGACTTCTGTATATATTTCCAAGATGCATATTAACTATTTTCAGACCTTTTTCAGTCCATGAATTAAACATAATTATTTAGTTTCAGTTGACATTAGATAACCAAACATTTTTATTTTATTCTGAAACAATCCTTTTTGCACATTTATGTTCACAATTGGACCTCCTGGTCCTGCAGAGAGCCATATTTATGACATAGACACAACTGCCCTTATGACTAGATGTAGGCTGTCTGCAGGGTTAAAATTGACATACCTGTACGGGACAAGCAGAAAGTCCAAATGGAATATTAAAGTCGTAGACTGCCAATGAGCCTTTAGGGCTAAAATGTTTATGCACTATATTTTCTACGTTGCTGTGAGCGACAGATCATAGTGAACACTTGTATAACACACAAGTGTAGGTAGGGGGGGAGTAGGTAAAACTTAAGTATAGTGGACAGATTTAACTTTTTTCGACCACCCCACCAAATCCTGCAGAAGTGTGTGGTACTTGGGTCTATAGATAGTGTAAAGAGAGAAATTGAGAGATTATCACCTCACGTTACAAATAGGAAGTCCTCGCTGGTCCCAGGAAGCCAAAATCCCATAGACGTCTATTAAGAAATAAACAGCTACTAGTCAGTCATTCTGTTTTGCCTTGCTTTGTCCATCCATTTTCTAAACCCCTTTGTCCCTTTCGGGGTCATGGGGCTACCAGAGCTTAACCCAGCCACTTCTGGGCAAAGGCAGGGTACACACTAGACAGGTTGCCAGTCTATCGCAGGGCCACAATCATACACTCGTACACACGCGCATTCCCACCCAGCGGCAATTTAAACTAATTATCCTACGAAGCATGTTTTTGGACGGTGAGAGGAAGCCGGAGTCCCCAGAGAGAACCCACACATAAACAGGGAGAACGAGCAAACTCCCCTTGCTTTGTTTCTATGTCAAAGGTCCAACAACTGTTAGAAATGAGGAAATTAGGCAATCATAGCCTAATTTGCGTGGGCATCCTACGGGCACTTAAGTATCATGAACACATACCGGTGTACAGTGTGGCATAAGGGCCCCTTACAATAGCATTACCCATACATCGTAAGTGTATCCAACTTATATTAGCCTTACAAATACTTCATGATACATCTACGGCAACCACGGGGCAGAGGTAAATCATTCAAAGATTTTTTCACATTTGGATCATTTTTTTGGTGATAAACCTGTTTTACATTGAACTATTTATAAAAAATAAAATACATTCTTAGAATTGTAGAGATACATTCACACCACTCTGCAACGCGCACTCAAACAGCCAAAAGAAAGTCTATGTAAACGAATGTAAACATGCCTTTCAGGTTTCTGAGTTTTGTTCACACAAAGCTATGCACGTTTTTATGACCGTTTTCGGCTCTTCGTACAAAATGTGTGGCCATTGAATTTCTGTTTTCTCTTGATAGTTAGAGCAGGTTGACCAATGAGGGACTCAGATTTAGTAATAGTGATGTATGGGTACTGTCCCTTTTAACTTGTGGAGGTGCCAGCAGTTTGAAAATGAATCCTAGTGGAGAAACTATTAATTGCAGCTTTTGCCCGGCCAGAATATGACACTAAGTCTTTCATAAGCACGGCTTTCACAATTCACACCAATCCTCTTCCAACTGTAGGTTGCAGACATGTGCTAGTAAACAGTTGAAAAAGACGAGGAAGCCCCTCCCTGGTTGTCCAGTGTGAACATCATAGGCTAAACCAGCATTCAAGAGCATGTGTTTAGTAAACATGCCCCATGTGTCAGTAACTGTAACCGCTTTAACTTTCAGTTACTCTGAATCGTTTGACTCAAAGTCAATATTAAAATGTGTTGAGAGGTCTGTGGAGATGAATAAAGAAGAAGGAAGTGATGATAAAGTGAAGGAAGAGAAGACAAAACACTCTAAAGGAGAAAGTGAACTGCATTTAGGGAGCAGTGCCTGGGAAAATGGAGTGTAACGGGGTTGGATCTGTGCACTGTCTGAAATTCAGACCATCTGCTCTCAGCCTCAGCTGGCGTAGGTGCATTTTGTGAACCGGCTTTTTGGGTTGAAAGTTTGCTCTTTGGGGAAATGGAAAGGAAGCTCATGAGCAGTTTTGCACAGACTGAGAGCGAGCTAATTAACAATGCAGCGATTGGCTGAACAACCTTTTGGACCAACATAAACTGAACAAGACAAGTCCTAATTTTATCTCTCCTCACATCTGCGATCTTTGTTCAGGTACTTCACTTTCTTTTAAAACCATGCATGTCAGGTGGATTCAAACTGCCCTCAGGAGTGAGTGTGTTTCTTTGAATTGGTGAGCTGTCGGGATGTCACAAAGGAAGTTTGTCTATTGAGCATGAAATAAAAATGTTAATGAAATAAAACATTAAAATCGAAGTTCACTTCATCTTCGGTTGCATGAAAAATATCTCAGATTTTCTGATTTTTAAGGAACTCCCAGATTTCATTACATGTATTTTCAAAATAAGATCTCCCTGACACAAAGTGACGCCCACACTCTCCATTATCCTTCCGTTCTCAAATGCCAGATCAAAATTTCAATTCTTTTCCTCATTTCTTTTAGTCCCCCCACCCACCCTCCTTTATCTATCTGTATCTGTCTTTCCATCTTCAATGGATTATGGCCTCAAGTCACGTGTGTCAAAGTCAAGGCCCGGGGGCCAGATCCGGCCCTCTGGGTAATGACCCTCCAGGTCATTTTATTTTAATGTTATTAATGGCACGATGTTATCTTGCGCTTAATTCTAACTTGTATAATTTTGACAACATAGCTATATATAAAGAGTAAAATATTGAAAGTGATTTAAGGTTTAAGTTGATTTATTCTGGAATAATATTACTGCCTTTTTGTTATTTATAATTATGCTAAAAAGTTACAGTTTTAAAGTTCTAAAAATTGGCATTCTGCTAGCTTTTTTGGACTATTTTGACATTTACTAAGATTTTTTAGGCTGTTTTGAAGCTTAGCTAATATTTCAGCTCCATGCTAGCTGTTTTAGCTAATATAGTTTTTTTCCCCATTTTTTAGACTATTTGGGGGTTTAGCTTTTTTCAGCTACATGGTAGCTGTTTCGGCTAACCTAA
>NC_050522.1:4625938-4648689 GCF_002922805.2 Oryzias melastigma | reverse complement strand
TAAGTTGGCATTTAGCTAATTTTAGTTGGCTATCAGCTTCAACCATTCCAGCTATAAATTTCAGCGTTTTCAGCTATCAGCACTAGCATCTTTAGCAGCCAAATTCAGCATTCACCCTAGCATTATCGCAAGTAATGCTATATATCTAGTTCTCAATTTGGTGCTTTTTTATTATAAGTTTTCGACTGTTTACGCAAATAACATAATTTAACAGATGCTAAAGCGGAGAAACGCACCTTTGTGCTGTTAAACAGCACTTAACGTTCGCAATCTCTTCCATATCGGCTCAAAGCTGAAATAAAAAGGAATTTTTATCTGCATCACAATCAGCTGATTCATGTCGATTGTGTAAACCATAAGAGTTAGAGTTATTAATAGAGCATGTGATATTTTGGTGTAGCCGCAACATCTCTGCTGTTAAATTGCTAGGACGGAATGTAAATTTCTGCACATTTTTTTTTACATGTTTTAGCCTTTTGTTGGCCACTATTTATCTTGTTATTTTTAAGTGTGGCCCTATCAGATCACTTGGGGAAATATTTGCCTTTGAAAGATCACACATTACTTTCAAATTTGTGAGCTGCTGCTCATTAACCTTTTTCAACTGACCTTTTGACCCCTGACCTGTCACCGGCGACGTCTAAATAACAGGTTTTTTGGCCAGCCGTAACTCCTCCATTGACAATTTGATTTCACAACAGTGTGATTGATTTGTTTAGGTGTATTATTTATTGTTTTGAGGATAGTACTAATACTTTTCAGATTTACTTGTTTGAATTTTTTTTTTTTTTAATCAGCCATCAACCTTTCCTTGACAAATATAGATTTATAACTCCTAAAAGTTTTCAACCTTTGCTGTGGCACAATTGCATTA
Source organism: Oryzias melastigma (assembly GCF_002922805.2). Classification (NCBI taxonomy): domain Eukaryota; kingdom Metazoa; phylum Chordata; class Actinopteri; order Beloniformes; family Adrianichthyidae; genus Oryzias; species Oryzias melastigma. Next base: position 4,647,815 of record NC_050522.1, on the reverse strand, counting down.
GAGGTTGTGTGCATTACAACTGTTTTGGGTTTGTTTTTTGCTTGGTTGTATAGTTATTAATTTCTGCAGGCAAAGCTGTCTTTTTTTTTTAAAGCAACTTTATAATCAAATAAGAAACAAATCTTTCAACAAAGATTTGCATCGTCTTTGAGAATCCAAACGAGGTGTCAGAGCAATAATCCCTCGTGAATTTTGCAGAGCACTCACAATAAAACATCGGGGCGTTCATCTCACTTGACCTGTTGAAATTCTAAGCTCTGGGGTTGTCTTCCTGTTGCTTCATATTATTCAGATCAAGAGAGCCTCACTCAGTGTTTGTTCTTCTTTAACTCGATTGTAACTTCCTTGCTGCCGTTAAAAGCAATCGACAAAATAGAGGAGAAAAATTGGAAGTGTCAGATATTGCACAGTAGTTGTTTCTTTTTGACAGCCTGTGGTTACAACAATATTTATACTCAAATTAGATTAGCAGATGAAAAACTGATGGACTTCCACAATCCTACAAAGACTGGCTTTTGTTCCTTCTGTTCTAAAGAGCAGATAAAACACTTGGCGTACTACAATGAGCTGTAACCGTTTTCACTGTTCTGATTGTAAATGCAACTTTGAAAAGTTAAATTTTTTAAGGGCGTTGTATGGCCTTTAGAGGCTCCACCCCCTGCCACTCCCCCATCACCCACATTCTAGTCCCTGCTTCCGGCCTCTCACTCTCCCCATCTGACTCTCCCACCCGGGTCAGAGCTTCAACACTTTTTTTTTTTAAATAGAAGCTTGTCTTTTGGTTTTATCTCCATAGCAACCATTTTATTTTCTGGTTGCTTGGAGTTGACGAACAGATCTGAATAATTTTAGAGTAATTCTAAAGTATACTTTTGGATTTTTTGTTAACCACGCCCATTTTCCTAATATGTTCATACTGGATGTCATGTTTTGTTCAGCTTGAGTTAATATCTTGTATTAAAATGTGCGAGTAACGGGAGAACACAACTTTTGCAAGCTCACCACACCAACCTAATTCAAAATCTACAAACTTTAAAACCAACATTTGTCCCAAGCAGCTTCCCAATGATGATCCAGGAGTTAGGAGGTGATCAATTCAAATCCCTAGGACCAGTTTAAATGTGTCAGTGGGAATAAAGGATTTTTTTTGGAAAGGGGAAATGAAAGTTTGTGGCCTCTTCCAGGTAATTGTAGACTTCTGCTGGCAGCATGTGAGTGAAATTTCATGAAGATCATTTGAACAAAAGTTTCCTTTTCCAATATTGTAGGAAAATGTAAAAATTGGCAAATAATTTCACACATTTAATTCATTTTTACCGGGTACGAATTTTGGTGAGATTTTGAGCAAGTGGTTGGGACAAATGTTTGCTCAAAAGCTCAGTAGGAGAGACAACAATCTGGTCCTTGCAGTCGAGGGCCACTGCGGCACATAATTTAACCATATAAATTGTCACATGGGTTTTGTTTGTTTGTGAATGACAGCATATTAACATGTTAATTTCCTTTTTGTTTGTCTGCTTGATGTAAAACATACATTAACAAGGTTCTTCCGTCTTTGTCTTCACAGATTACCTCTTCTTCTGAGATCTGCTTGGTCTTCTGGAGGGGAAGACTTGTCTGGGCAAACACCTTTTTCCACTGACTGTGTGGAAACACTCAAGACCAGTTGGACCATTAAGCCCGCAGCTCTTCAAACACTTTATGATTCTTAAATCTTGTGGGAACACTTCTAGATTTTAAATTGCAGTTATATAACTAAAGAAACTCATCAACATAAAAAAAGTTCTGCTGCCACAAAGGAGGACCCTCAAGTGGACGGGAGATCGCTCTTCTGTTCCTTCATTGGACCCCCATCAGAAAACTACAGTAAAGGTGAGTTTATCAGTTCAAGTACCTACCAAGTGCAGTGTTTATGAATAGTACGGTGGTGGTAAATGTGGATAAATCTTATTGATGGCAATTCTGCTAATGATAAGCGTATGCAGGATGGTGTGTGGCTCTACAAAAGAAGGTTTTGTCGTTTCTACACTTGTTAGTTTGGTAAAAATAATCTGTTACGTTGATTGTATATCAAATAGACTTTTCCCACTTTTGATTTTATGCAGAATTATTCTAATTGCTGCTATTCAGATACACATTTGTTGTGTTGTATGCCTCAGCCACACACACACACCCGTATGGCTGCTGTAAGTTTTTGGGTTGTCTTGACCCATAGAGAGTCATTGACCAGTGCGGCTGCATCTTAATCCTTAACCCTAGGTATGTTGACATTGGGAGTGGGGTCATCTGGACCCTTGAAGACAGCCTCAACGTTTTTTTTTTAATGATTTTTGGATTTTCACTGGTGTCCATGGCTGACATAAAATCTTGTCCACCTTCGTCCACATTTGTCACAGGACAAATAACATGTCACTGTTTGGCTAGAGTCATCTGGACCCCATAAGGGGCAGGTTAAAAGAAGAGCAGGTGTGTGTTGCACTTCCTTTGAGGTTGTGTGGTCAACTAAAGGGGCGTCATGATTGCTGCGTGTGTGGTAACTGTAACGTGCAATAGTTGTAAGGATAATGTAAGTTACATGCACATGACGTACGGGTGATGATGTCATGGCGTCTTTATGATACACTATAGTCGTAAGTAAGCTGCACATGCTATCCTCTCGTTGACCACACACAAATGTTACACGCATGGGGTGTGGAGGTAATACACCTTAAAATGCTAGCAGGATGCCCACAAAAACTACATTCTGTTTAATTTTCTCATCTCTAATAATAAGACTCCAAACACAGAACTCACAAGGACCGCACTTATCACGTCAACGGGACTAACGGGTCCCTTGTGCAGTAAACAGGGTTTGGGATGGTGAAATAAATGAAAAAAATGTGTACAATGCGTCTCACCTAATTTCCCCCTACATACTCTTAAAGTTTTAGATATAACACAGAGGATGACCATCATAGCCAATATGTTTGCTCTACAGTCTCGCTGAGTGAACTCTAATCTTGTACAAGTATACCTATACAGGTTTTCCCATTTCCCCCCCGGCAGACAGCCCATATCCACCCACAGGGGCAGTTGTGACTTAGGCATTAAATGTGGTCCACTAGCATTTTGTACATTGATATTGTCTTGGTTCTTGGTGAGTTGACTTGGTGTTCTATCCCACTTTAGAGTCTGTAAGAAGCTAACACCAACAAATCCAAACAAACCATCATTTTCCATCGCCACATTCTGATCACTTACTGTCAGGAAGGAATTGGTTGTTGAGGACCCAGAATGCAGGAGACCAGACTTGGTGACAGGAAAGTAAAACATTCAATAAATTAACCAAAACATGACAAAACCCATGGATTACCAAAACTGGTGCCTGAACAGAGCAGAGCAGATGCCCTGACACAGGTTGTGTCCGAATTCCCTCCCTAATCACTTTATAGTGTGTTCGTCATTTTTAGTGCTGTCCGAATCTACTAATTTCAAAATCGAGTGCACTGGAAATTTCCCAAAAGTCTTTGCGAAAAACTAGCGTACATCAATGGTCACTAGATTAGCGGATATAGAACAATTTTGATCAAAAAAACGTGTTTAAATATAATATTTGAATAAAACATCCACATTTTCACAATCAGAACACAGTGGAGTCATAAATAAATGTTGTAAAATGTTCATTTTTATTCGTTTGGTTAAAGTTTTGCTTTGCATACAAAATCTGTGCAAATCTGAGCAAACCAGACGTTATCAGGTCAACAGAGATGTAAAAACCTACATAGTTTATCATCTATGTGCACCTCAGCGATGAATTCATAAATGTAACTAATCTAAATGTAATAAATGTTAGTTAAGTAATCCTTACTTAAAAAAGATATTTTTTTTTTTTTTGTTTTTTTTTTTCCTTTTCCCCTCTTTCTCCCCAGCAGTCTTACTCTGCTGGGTTTTGTTATTTTAGTTTGGGGCTGGACCTTGGTAGTCTTAGTTCCCGGGCTTTGTTTATTTGTTTTCTTTAGGTAGTTTTGGATAGGCAGCCATTAGCAGGGAGCTGCTGACTCCGACAGTCGACATGGTGGGTCAGCAGTCTCTCTGACATAGTTTATGTTTGGCCAAGGAGCCACAATGAAGAGATAAAAGAAACATGTGGATCTGGAGCTGCAGGTTGCAGACCTCTGGTTTAGAACTATCTTTAGCATACGATACATCAAGCTCCCCTCAAAAAGCCACCATAAAACTTGTACTGATTCATGAACCAGCAGGTATCTGCTAATCAACATACATATTGTGACTGATAGTGAATGTGCAAGTTCTGATTCTATTCATGAAAAAGTCCATCCAGGAGCATGAAGCATGGAAGGGGAAAGTTCCAACTTACAAGTATAGTTACGGTTTGTTTTATGGAATTACAGAATGATGATCCAAAAAGATACAATCCAATGCTGTCAATAAGCAGACGGTGATCCAACAATAATTGTTAAGATTCTTGTGATGGCATTGTTTTTTGTTACTAAACATGTCCTTCGTGTGTGTTAACCCATCAATACAAACTGAGTGAAAGGAAAAGAGTCAGGGTTTTGCAGCCCACTTCCCTTGGGGTTGAACACAAATGGGTGTGCAAAGCCACCCTGTATGAAAGAATTTCCCTGGATTTGAGCAGAAGGTGTTCCTGAAATTGTCAGTGGGCACTAATCTCCAGCTGGGACTATACAGACCGAAACCCATCAGAACCTGCTTGCAACTTTTTTTGCACCGGTGTGGATTTATCCACAGGGAGTTCCGTGTGCTGTTCTGGGTTTCAGTATTACTTCACCCTTGCCAATGTGTTAAATCAATGCTCACCATTTTTTAAAAACTCTTAAAGAAATTTGAATTTTCAGAATTGATCAGATTACAGTGTAATGTAAAGCTACAAACACACCAGGGATGTGATGCATTTAGCTCACGGTGTTCCTACTACACAAGCAGGGAGGGGCTTCAACTTCGTTTGTTTTTTTTGGGATACTTTTTACTAGCACATGTTCGCCACCTACAGTCGGAAAAGGCTTGGTGTGAAATGTCAAAGCGATGCAAATCTTGTAGCAGGCTTTTTCCTCCTCCAAATATTATGATATTTGAAAATCTTGGAGTCATCGAATTCCGGCCGAGCACAAACGGAAATGAATAGTTTCTCCTCCGTGATCAATGTTCAAACACTTGGCACTTGCATGAATTAAAGGGCCTACAATGCTATTCTTGAGCCTTTCAGAGTAAACTATGTCCATAAATATTATGATCTACTACCTTTGGCACACTAAAGAACCAAATATTTTTGAAATTTAAGTTATTTTCATAAACTCTTTTCCTAAGCGAAAGTAAGACAACTCGATCGATGAGGCTCCGCCTTTCGCTCCTTATGGGCGTCGCCCATTTCATGAGATTATCCTAGAGCTGACCTCAGCAGCGTGTGCATATTGTAGATATACTGTAAAATGAAAGCATTTTGCGGCTCACCGCTAGCTCCGTAGAGAAAATGGGAATGTCCGTGTTAGTCTGGGACTGTTCTCTAAGTCACATTGTACAGATCTGCTTGTTTTCGTGAGTTGGGAGGGGCTGGTTCTCAGTGATGCGTGAATGGATCAAAATACCACTTTGGGGTTGTTTTTCGCGAGGAATTAACATAACTGTCACAGCTGAACCATCCTCCTCCACAGCTGACTACCAGAGGGAGCCATCACCTGAGTTTTAACATCCTCCTGAGCTTCTTCCTCACTGCATCTCCCATCAACCTTTGCTCTCTGTTTCCAAGTTTCACCAGCTGTTCCATATCAGACAATCATCTCAACAGTATTTAGTCTGACTCCAATCAGAGCTCAGTGCGAAGTCTTGTTTAGCATTGCTGACAGTCTGAGCGGTCTTCTAAGCCTGTTTCTCTGTGTTTTTGACCCCTGCTTGTCGTCACACTCCTGCCTGTCTCGCTCTTTGTTGACGTCTTCATTTTGCTTACTCCTTGTCTGTTTATCTTGACATTAAATAATTAAATACCTGATCGCCTATGGTTCCAAACGCCTCAGCCTCTTCGTCACGATAACATAGTTAAAAGCTAAAAAAAAGTTGATTTTGCATGATATAGGCCTTTTAAAAGAGATACCATCTATGCATCTCTACCAAATCAGAGTCTCTGATTGGTCAAAGTTTAACCTGATATAACTTTCAACACATGTTTTCTACGCGGAGTCCAAAAAAATCTCAAGAATGGGCATAGCAACGTAGGAGCACAAATGTTACCCAAAATGTGCATTTATGTGTTTATTAGACTTTTAATGACGAAAGGTTGCTTGAACTTGTATTGCCAACGTAGCTTAAGGCATGTGTGTGCAAACCATGACTCGAAACTGCAAACATTTCTTCTAGTTTTGAGCAATGTGAAACAACAGCACCTAAACCATTACGCCATCATCCAAAAGCATTAAAGACGCGAGTTTCTTCAATAGTTTCTAAACATCAAGTTAGAGAGTTTGAGATTGACTTTTCCAGCTTTTTCCATTTTCCAGTATTTCTGGTTTTCTTTCCGTTTTCTGTCCAACAATTTGAAGGACACATCAGAGGTGAGATGGACACTCAATGGCTCCAAGTCAACACCAAACTTTTACTTGAGTCGACCTACTCTGGAAAACAAAGCCAAATTGCAAAGTTAAAAGCTAGATTTGTGGTGGATATTTCTGGACATCACAGAGTGATATATTTTCATTACATTATTGAAGGTCCACAGCACGTCTTTGCCTACAGCAGCATTATTAAAGAGATTATTTCAGGTCACCAGGTACCACAAGTTAGCCAAGAGGTATGAGCATGAAGCACTCTGCCGGGAAAACGCAGAAGGGTGGTCTTTAATAAAAACTAGAGCCTGCTCATTAAAGTTTTTATATGAAGAGAGAAGACTCATATTATCTGAGGTTAACAAGGAGCCATAGGCAGCAGGCAGAAATGTAAGGATTGTCCATGTTTTTAATGAATTTATCAAGTTGTTTTACATTTAACTGCAGCGAGAAGCTCCTGTTCTTTGGTGGCATGTTTTCCTTGTGGTTGTGGTTTGATAGATTAACCAGCACATTGATTTAAGAGGCATTGACTGAGTTTGTGTGTGCCCGTATGTGGTTTTGTGATGAGTGGGCGACCTGCCCATACTATCGTCTAACTAAAGACAGCCGTGTTAGACTCCAGCTACTTCTGCCATGATCAAGAATACAGTAATTTTAATTAAAAAGCTGCCCTGTTGGATTAGAGGGACGCAGTTTTGTAAAAGCATGGAAAGTTAGATTTGCCAAAAAAGAAAAAGGAGCCAGTTTTACATTTTCTGAGAAAACTTATTCCCATTTTCGGAATAGTAAGGTAAAACTTTAAACCTTGAAAACATTTTTAGTATTTTATATCTTATATTTGTCTAAAAAGGGGACTTTAACGCTTTCATCTACGAATTATGATAAAATCAGTTGTCTTTATTAAGTGTGTTCAATCATCTCTCAGGATACAAAACAGTTTTTAAGCAAAAAAAGTCACGTCAAGTGTATTTCCTGAATTCGTACAGTAAAAAAGGATCAATGTATGGTATCATGTTGTTATGGTGGTTCCTCTATCTCTATATGCTGATTTATACATGGATAGAGACAATGTTTGTGAACTAATAGTGTAATAATAACAGTCATGAGCATCAATCTAGCTTCCCATCAAATCTATGAACTGTTATTTCTGAACTGAGAATCTTGATCCAATGGAATATATCATATATTTGCCATCAAAGCGTATTTTACATTGTAGTGACCTCAGTGCATGAAAGGATTCATGTATTTCCGATCAACTACGCACTCACTTCCAATCTATCACGGTTCAGAGATCAACAATAGTTTTCCTTGTCATGATCTTACTGTTATGCGTACTGCCCTTACGGGTGGATACAGACTATCTGCGGGCAAAAATGATCAAACCTGTACTGGGCAAACACCGATGGGGCCACCATAGAACCCGTGGACAAACCCAACAATTCACCCCAAAGGTATCTGCCCACATTGAAATGTTTGCTGGGCAACTTGTTTTTTGTCGTGTTGGCTGTTCCCATTAAATCATGGGTTTCCAACCTCCGGGACGCAAACTGGTACTGGTCCTAGGACCACTTGGTACCGGGCTACAAACAGGGGAAAAAATGCATACGCCAATCAAGGGTCCCCAAACCTCGGGACCGGTACTGGTACCCTAACTCGGTACTGGTTCTATGTCTGGTACCGCGTCCTGAGGGTTTGTGACCCTAATTTAATGGTAGTAGCCAGCACATCAAATAACGTTTAAAAAGTGACGTGGAGGGGACCCAAACCAAACGTCCATATCTGATGAGTCGGGAGTGAGAATGTGTAGCAAGGGGATCTAGGTCTACGGGGTTGTGTCAGGAATAGCATCAAAAACCCCCAACCAAACCACCAATGGTTGGATTATTCACCTTTCAGATGTGCCAAAAAGTGAACAACAAATAAAACACTTGGACTTAAGTATAAAAGTTCATCAGGAAGCTGGTTCCATCTGTGTGCAGCATAGCAGCTTCAATTTGTTTGCTTCAGACTGTATATTCACCATCTGATCACAGTCCACAGTTCTCAGGGCTCTGCTTGGTTTGTATACCACCAACAGATTTCACAAATATTTTGGCTCTACACCATGAAGAGATTTATAACCCAGCAGCAGTGCTTTGAAATCGACTCTGTATCTAACTGGTTGTCAATGTAAGGACTCCAGAAGAGAATTGATGTGGTCAGTCCTCCTAGTTCTGGTTAAAACTCTGGCAGCAGTGTTCTTAATCAACTGCAGCTTTCCAACAGTCTTTTTTTGATAGAGACTGCTGCAGAACTCCAGCCTGCAGGAGATAGAGGCATAAATCAGTTTCTCTAAAGCTTGTCTGAACATGTAATCTCTGAGTCTCACGGTTTGATTGAGACAGTAAAAAGCTGATTTAGATCCTTATGATGGAACTCAAACTCAGGCTGGAGTCTGTTATGACATTGATTTTTACTTCGCTCTTCAGTTTTCAAGACATATGCTTTGTCACTACTTTCCCTCTTTGGTGCCAAACAAACAACTTTTGCTAAATAAATGAATACAATGACATAATGCTTTAATTTTAGAGATGACACTTAAATAACAAACACTCTTTGACCTACCAAAACTCTTTGACCGTTTACGTAAATCTGCTGAAAAGTGGCGTTGCATTTTGACTTTTCTCCGCAACAGAATAAGCCGATTACTTCCTTACTGCTATAAAGTGTTGCATTTAAGCAAAAAAACGGACTTTTCTCCGCTTCAGAATTTCTTGGAATTACATTGATTGCACAAATGCTTGAAGAATTAAGGTAATTTAAAAAGTGTTCACACTGGAGCTTTGGGTTGATTAAGATCCACAAATATTAACCATGTAAGACCATGACTTAAAGAAAAACAACTTCAGATGATGCAGTATGTCTATGCAGTATGAATGGTTTCCCAAAGGAACAATTCCCCAACAACCCCTTGCACACCATCATCATTTCTTTCTTGTAAAATACATGTTAGGAGATGTAAAAACATGCAAATGTTTGATTTCCCTTCACTCTGTGATGCAACTTTTCTTTGATCATTACCATTTTAGGAGTAAAGCTCGCTGCGTGTTTTATCTTTGCTGCTTGTTTTTGCCCTTCAACAGGTCAGGTAGATTATTCTTGTTCGCAAGAAACTCATCGTGTATAAACCCAATTCCAAGATACTATCTACGCTTTGGCTCCAGAACCCAACCCACACTGTAATTCATTTGAAAAGTCTAAAATTACTCTTTTGCTAGTTGAAATAGTCAGTAGTAAATCTATGGGCTCTCCATGGAGATTGACAAAATTAGGTTAGCAAGAAGGAGTTGTAGTAACAGAATCCGGGCTAACTGCAGATGACAGTCTAAGTGCTTTGCATTCCTGGGAGTAACAAATGAATTGCTCTGAAACGGTTAGAAGCTTTTTTACATTTCAGTATGTCAGCTTCCTTTTCTATATGTTGCCCAGGTAACGGGTGCTGATGGAATCAGGATGTGGGGGTTGTAAAGTAGCTCAGATCTGTTCACTTTTGAGGAAAGAAAATATGAGAGAAATCCAAAATGCTTGATAAAAACTCCCATTCGCACATGTAAATGATTCTGCATTAGCTATATTTTGTCTTAAAAAACAGATACCACTTTAAGATATTATGGCATGTTCAGAACTTGTGCAAACTATGACAGTCCTCATCAGTACACATTCATTCCTTATTTCATTTGAGTCAAATATGGAGAGAAAATAGACAAACCCCAATTTGTGTGTCCGTAATTCCTGAATTATTAGTCATACAATACATTTTGTGTACTTGCAATTGAGTATTTACATGTACAAAAAAGTATCAAATTAAAAAAAAAATACAGAATACAATTTACACATGCACAACTTGGCATAAGATATGCATTTAAATGCTGTTTGTTTTCTTATCAACCCTTTTTTTTCAAACTTAGTGAATATTATCTGGTGATAACTTGACATTTTCCCTCTTTCTTAAACAGATATGCCCAATAATTAATATAAAAAAAGTCTAAATAAGTATTTTTAAAACGGTCAACTCTAAAGTTTCTTTATTCTCAGTGCTCCTTTGTAGCTGTGCTTTCCCTGCATATCACAGTTCGTCTTTAGCGGTCTAGCTAAATACACATTTTGCTTTCAGTGCATATTTACATTGATTTGTTTATTGTTTTTTTTTTTTTTAACAGTGCTTTGTTTTCACCTTCCTGATTGGCTGTTGAGCTTGTCAATCAATCCCCTCCATGTCGTGTCTCCTGTACAGAATGTGTTCAGCTTGCTTGATGTACATAAATCCTCAATCTTTGTTTTTTACTCTTTAAAAATGAACCTGTTTATCTATCAAGTTATACATTTTGATAGTTTAACCAAAAAAAGTGTGGAAATATTCATGTATGTCTGAATTTTTGTATAAAGTGTGTAGTGAAAGGTTTCACATCCAACATATTAAGAAACACATTTCAATATATACGAAACTGACTCACATATTTAAAAAATACATATTAATAGGACAATCTATTTCTATATATTCAGTTAAATTTTCTAAAATACATTTGTTATTTAGGCTCTACTTTTTATTTTCCCCAAGGACAAAAAGACACATTTTATTTATTTATTTTTGTGTCATGATGTTTGCATATAAATGTATATTATTAATAGACCTTAAAAACCTATTTATTTATTTTTTTTCTAAAACACTCTGGTTGGTTGAAATAAATTCTGCATGTTGGTGGATCCTTTATGCACTGAGTTTTATTGTCATGCAACCAAATACCAAAGCTTATGAACCTTTCATTAATCAAAGTACATCAATAAACCACATTTTTTTGCAGGATGAAAAATGTATATTTAACATTCCAACTGAAGAAGTAATCAGGGTCACACCTGGGTGCGCTCTGTTGTAACAATAAACAAACTGTGCATGCATTAAAGATAAACTTCTAACTCGTAATTATCAACATGCATATTTGCATGTGCCTGCAGTGCTTCAGGTAGACTTCTTTAGGCCTTATTAGAATCCGCCTGCTGCACCTTTGTTTGTTGGCCAGAGTAACTTTATGACCTTACCTGAGATAACACATGATTGAAGGCAACGCTAAATTAAGTTACGGAGCAAATCTGCCTCTGTGTCGAATGTTTTAGGCACTTGTTCATTTTAATTTTTCAACGAGGTGCTTGAAACCCCCCCAAAACGTTTCCTGTAATCACTAATGGCCCAGAGATCCTTCCCTCCACAAGTCAACTGCAGAGCTGTTTAGTATGCATCGTGTGGCCGGGGTCTGACGTGACTTGATTAAATGGTTCATTCATCCTTCCAGAGCCTGAGGTTAGCGCTCTCAGTGTTCACCTTGACCAGGATGCAACACATTAGCTCTTATCCAGCATGTGGGTGGGTGGGTGGGTGCATTCATGTACTCTGACTTCGGGATATTTGGTAGATTTTGTCAGCTACTGAGTGCAATGGCAGCATTCTGACTGTTTGTACTTTGTTGTTGTTGTTAATTAGGTTTGAAAGTATGGACATTGCTTTCCTAGTTGTCTCATTTAATGGCAAGTTTATGAAGTATGCAGAAAATACAGCAAATACATCATATTTAATGTTTGAGGCATACTAAGTAAAAAGATGGATTATGACTATAATGATCTAAATGGCCATATCTGAGGTGATTGGCTTTAGGTCAATTAGACATGCATTATTAAACTATGAGCAGTTTCAGAGACCTTTTAGTTTACTCTTATATTCAAGTTATTAAGTCACTTAAAGATTCACTCCAGTGAAAATTGTGTTTTTATTGTTCTTCTGGCATTTTTCTTACAGTGGAGGACAAATATAAAGAAATTTGTCCCAAATTGCATTTTTAAGGAATTTGTTATTCAAATTGTTGACCAAAAAGAAAAGCAGTTTTAAAAAGAGCTTACTTGTGATGTAGAAAACACACAGGGTAGGCCATGGTCTCATTCCCCCACTCCATTCTAAAACATAGATAACCAGATCCATGTACATCAGGTATAGGGAAACTACAACCCGAGGACCATATGTGGCCCATTTAACTGTTTCATCTGGCCCGCCAAATCTGAATAAATTATAGTGATGATCCTTTATTTTCCCTATTATTTTGGTTTTCCCATTGATGGTGCTATATTGACTTTTGTTTAGGTGCAGAACGTTATTTTGTATTTCTATGGTGTTGGAAGAATAGTATTTTTAATTTTTTTTATTTTTTGTTCTCCAGTTTGGACAGTCATTTTTCCGATGATTACAACACCACATAAATGCAGCATTTCTCCAAGTTTATAGTTTTCCCTGAAGAACATCAAACCATTAATGGAACTGACCCTAAAAGGGAAAACTAAACTCTCAAATGTTCTACATTGGTTTTAATTTGAAATCAAACGTGTTTTAATACATGTTATTTCTTTTTCTAATGAGGTCAATTACCAAAACACCCCATGCATCTGGTCCTGGTCCGGCCTTTCCGTCAAATTTTAGAGCCCTTTATGGCCCACAAGTCAAAAGTTTGATCAGCCCTGATGTACGTCTTTGTCTTCCTTTTCCAAGTTGGCATCTGGCTCAAAGCTGAACGGCTGAAAAGCTCAAATTTTGCTCGCCTTTTATGCCTCACTGTTAATGTTGGGTTGGGGTTGTGAAGGAGCTGTAAGCTAGAAGGACAATATGTAAAAAAGGGATGATAGAAACTGAAGACAGGCTTGCAAACAGTCCCGTCAACAACTCTGAGTCGAATTTCTAATAGATTACTGCCGCTCTGCAGAAACTATGTCCTAGAAAACAACACAACTTTTTTGATTTTGGCTAAAAACTGCAAAATTACATTTAAAAGACCACTAAAGTTGATCAAAAGATGATCAGAATGAGACTTTACATAAATGAACTTTAAAAATAAATATGCCTTAAGAAAATTGGACAGATGTCACAAGATCAGGATTCTTTTCATATTTTCTTCTGAAATCTACTTGATTTAATTGCTCTTTTGTACCCTTATGTTCATTTTGTCTATATATATTTTTGATTCCGGATCAGGTAGTCCAAGATGTGCTTGACAAAACAAAAAGCATATGTTACAATTTGGGCGAAAGTGTGTGTGCTTGTGGGTGTGTTCTTGTATTTAATAGTTTTAAGGACATTGGTTTAATGACGTACCTTGCAGGGACCTTTGGCCTTACAGGGACATTTAACTTCTCCGGATGATATAGAATACAATTTTTACGTAACTAGTAATCAGACATTAGTTGAAAACTAGACATTAACCAGACATAGTAAGGATAAATATTACCTTTTAAGTGAGAGTGTAATTTTATCAATGGGATGTCTTCATGGAAGTATTTTGGTGTTTGTGGTATAAAGTGGTCCAGTCTGGGTTTGGGAAGGCTTAGCAAAAAATCCTGGGATATTTAGCCAATATGTTTCCATCATCTCTTTATCCCTTTTCCCTGCATCCATTTTCCTCAGTCTCTCTCTACTAAAGCTGCTCAGGCTGCTCACTCCTACCTATCTGGATTTTAGCCAAACACTCTGCATGCGGCCCATCTGCATGTGCCTTCAAAAATACCTGTTCTGGCCCACATTTAATCAGTAGCCTCTGCCCACTTGGCAGGCCCCCTCTCACTGTTGCCCTGCCTCGACTGGGATGCCCCCTCCTTTAACGTGTTACACGGTGAGCCCCAGGTGGAAGCACCGGACAATCCTACTTCACCCAACCCACTCATTCTGGCCACTCCACTGCATTGTAGAGGGCCATTTGAGAGAGTGGCCAGGCAAGGAGGAGGGAGGGGGAGCCATGTGCATTAGCCATGCTAATCTCATTAGTGCGGCCATGATTGAATCCTGTAGGAATCTGCCACTGCTGCCAGGAGAGATGGAGGAGCTTGTATATTATTAAAGGGATGGCTCTGTTGTAGATGGTATGGAGGATGAAAAAAGGAAATATAAGGAGACGTAGAGACAGAAGAGTAGAAGTAGAGTTAATGGAGAGATGGAGCAAAAATTTTTACTATGAAAAGGCACATCTTTGCACTGAAAAACAACTATTCATGAATGATAGAAAATTATATATATAAAAAAAGAATAGAATTATATTTTTATCAAAATAAAGGCACAACTCAAGGGAGTACAAATAAAGAGGGAATAATAGTCGTTTTAATAGAAACACATTTAATACAAACTGTCTAAAATTGAACAATTGGAGATTATGCAGCATTAAAAATAAGGAAACTCTTCAACAACCACAACAAAATCAATAGTTATTACCCACTACAACAGAAGATTTTGAGACTGCAAATAAAAAATGATCAAACTCTTATGATCAGAGGGGGAATCGTGACTTGCCTCAAGTGTGGAAACAAAAGCACTTTAATGTTAAACGGTAGAACACTTTATGGAACTAATAAATCTCCACTGACTCTAGAAGTATACTCAAGTGATGAGTGAATAACAGAACGAAAACGACAGTGGAGTATCAGTTTAGCTTTGGATTACTGAGTCAGACTCCTGGAAGAGAAATGAGATGAGCTGTTAAGATTGAGCAAATGCAGGAAAACCTGAGATAATCTTATTAATGAGGGACTTACGTTCTTCTGAAGCTTCTACCATAAACTCAGCTTTTTGACGCTTCTTTCACTTAAATGGTTTTATCTTTCCACCCTGCCCTTCTGTCGCTTTATGACCATCCTTCTCTTTTACAGCCCCCCATGGGCAATGGCATTGCAAGACGGTTTGGAAGCCCGCGTACTCACCGTAAAGTCATGACCGTGTAAACAAACACTTAATCGTCCTCCTCTTCCACATCTCTGTCAACATCTGTTGGTGTTTCTCTCCCTTCCACCATCACTGGCTCAGTTTTTCTTCCATCTGGTGCCTCATGTCCTCTCTCCGTCTCTTTCAATCAAGTCTCTGAGGAGTTTCTTCTTTTGTTCCATGTGGCTCCAGATGACTCTAACCCTTGAGATTTGGAATCATTATCTAAGCACAATGCTCTGTTGTTTTCACTTCACGAGGGGGGGGGGCTCCAACAAGTTCACTAGTTGTTGCACTTTACCTGAAGATGTTTTGTAAGAATGTGTGTCCAGGGAACTGCGGGAGCTCTGAAAGTCTTACTTGAATTGTGATGATTTGTTTTACAATTTCATATAAAGAATACTTTTGCTTTTCTATGTACTGATGAAGTTTTTTCACTGCTGAAAGATCAATAAACTTCAAAATGAAGCCTTTAATATTGTTGTCTTTTTAAAAATAATTGAAGTCCCATATTTCTAATCCAGTTTTTGGGTAACGGCACTGATCACATCCTGAGGAGCAGTCCACGTACCAAGAGTTCGCGGACCTTTCATTTTATGAACAGCCAGCACGTCAAAAAATGACAAGTTGGGGGTCCCCAAAGAGTCAAAAAGTCACATAAAAGGGTCCTTAGTTAAACATCAATATGTGACAAGTTGAGAGTGAGAATGTGTTGGGTCTGCTCCATTTGGATTCATGCACTTGTAGACAACTAGATCTATATACGTTTTTCTTGTTGCACCGGTAATTTTATGATTGGAGTGTGAGGGACTATAAGCTAGAGTGAGAGCACATAAACAGATGGATGGTGGGAAATGGGGGCAGGCTTACATCGCGCCAACAGTCCTGCCCAAAACTCAGAGCCAAATTTTTGATACTGCTGCTCTGCCGATATTGTGTTTTAGAAAACAACACAGGTTTTTTGTTCTTGGCTAAAAATGACAATCATAATTAAAAGACCAAACGGAAGACTTCTACAACAGATCAAAAGATTATCGTGGTGAGACTACCCTTGTGCTATTTTATGGGGTCCAGATGACCCCGCCCCTACATTGATGTGTGATCCCTCCCATGACAAAGGTGGACAGGATTTTTTTTGTCTGTCATAGACATCACTTAAGATAAATCCATGATTTTTTATGATGACCCCATGACCCCGCTTTTAATGAAAACATGCCTAGGATAGCACAAGGGTTATGAACTGTTCTCGACATTACTGCTAATTACTGCTAGTGTCGAAGTGTTTGCTTCAAAGTCAGTGAAATAAGCACAAAGAGGATTTAACTGTAAAAAAAAATAAAAATAAATATGTATTAAGTTAAAAACAGTTTTAAATTTGCATTTTTATCATAAATTATGACAAAGTGGTAGGGGCTGAGTATCACATAAAAGTTGATCAGTTGAAGGACTATTGATTTCTCCATCACTCTTGACCTGGAAGTGCAGAATCAGTATTGTTTAATTGAACGTGGTATAATGTGTAATAGACTGGTGACACGTCTGGGGTGTGCACTTCCTTCTCTAGCTCTTCAATTGGGAGCTTTTGGCCCTCATCCATCCGGGATAGAGGTGGGTGGTAGCTGGTGTCTCATTATCATGATGCCTTCTTGTTTGCAATGCTAAACTCATATTGACTACTTGAGTCATTAATGAGCTTTGTTGGGTTCTGTCTTGCCTTTGACAGTAAATCTTCGATAAGCCATCCTTTAAGGGTTTACGGTTTTGTTTTTTCTAATCGTTATTCTTTTATGGTGAAGATTCTTTCCTCTCTTCCTACTACTGATTCCTTTCTTCTGCTTTATGTTTACCCTTCTGTGCCCTAAATATTTACAGCAGTTTCTGTCCCTAAGGTGTGTTGTGCTTAGTTTATGTTCCTAACAATGCTGTTATGTAAGACTGATCTCCAAATTACTGTAATGCAAGGAATTTATGACATAAGTCTGAAATTCACCCCTATGGAATGATGCCAGTAAGCTTAACAAATGCTTTACATCTCTGATTTCATCTCACAGCACACTGCTCATCTGTTCTTTGTGCTGCTGCACTCGTCTGTTCTTGAGGCACAGCAGCCTCGACTTCAGTGACTAGAAAGGAAATAGCTGTGGGGAGAGAAGCCTATTGGCAGATGGCGGTTTTGGCAGTACATGAAACAGGTTTCGGCAGCATGGTGGTGTAGTGGTTAGCACTCTCACCTCACAGTGAGAAGGCTGTGGTTTGGATCCCGGTTTGGTACTTTCTGCGTACAGTTTACATGTACTCCCTGTGCGTGCGTGGGCTTTCTCTGGGCACTCCGTCCTCCTCCCTTGGTCCAAAAACATGCTTCATGGGGTAATTGGTGACTCTAAATCACAGGTGTCAAACTCCAGGCCTAAAGAGCCGGCGTCCTACGCGTTTTCCAATTAACCTGCCATTGCAACTTCTTATTGAAGCTTCTCCAGAGGCCCTGTGATCCCAAAGGGGGGGGTAGTAAGTTTAGAAAATGGATGGATGAAGCAAGTCAGTGCAGCAACATTTCTAATTCCTCCATCAGCAAAAAGAATGAAAACCCCATATAGAGAAAACAATTTTCTTGGTGCCAGGACAGCTGTGTAATAATATAAAGGTAAATCATTAGTATGGAAGGAGGTGGAGACACCTTGGAACCAGACAACACTGATTGCTTCCTAATACTTCTACCGAATATCTGGACTTCCTATTTTTGGTGTTTATTGCTACATTTGCATTGGTCACTCATTCAGTCCCTATGTGGAGGACAGAGTGGACTAATCAATGAGCTAGCTCCCTAATCCGTTCGAACCCCCTTAGCTATATGCAGCGTGGCCCTACAAAGTCTTTGCTCATTAAAGTATTAAGACTTATGTTTTGTTGTTTTTTTTTTCCTCAATAGTTTTTTTCATTTGTACAAATAAAATGAAGTCCGGTCTTCGCCCAACAGTTGCTGGGTTGGCTCCATGACCCCGAAAGGGATACAGAGGATGGATAGATGGACATACTGTAAATACAAAGATATATAGATGTAAATTTGGTATAAATGTGGTCATGCAACGAAAAAAAAAAACAAAAAAAAAACATTTGTTTTGATATATGCATGTTTGTGATTTTTGTTATTATATTTTTCCAACATGCTAATAACAATTAACTGTTGATGTCTATTTGTGTGTTTATCCACACATGAAAGGACCTGTTTGTAACATACTTTCAAAATACTTTTAAGACAATTTCCTACGGTTGTATTGATTTAGGTTCAAACACATTGAAATCTTTCACTAAATAAATGACAGTGTCATGATTCGACATTAAAAGGTAACCAAACCCTAAATCAACTTTTTTTGGCTGTTGACCTCAATAAATGGGGCTTTCTAAGTGCTGGCAATTGGTATTCGACACATTTTTGACCATTTAAAATAATGTTGTTTAATTTTAAAAATGTTGGTCTTTAAGTGTCTGTGTGCTACCCCCTACAGGTTGAAACATAGTATTACAGTTGAATTTTACGATTGGTCAAACCATGTAAGTCCTACGTCATTTCAGTAGTCCCACGTCATGATCTGCAGCTCCAGTAATGATAACAGTCCTGTTCCCTAGCCCCCGCTCCTCTGACTGGATTTTCACATTTCGGCTGTGGGTGGAGTAAGCCTCCAATTTACCTGTTTGGTTACCCTTTAATCTACCTTATTTCTGTATTTCTGAGTATTTCCTAATTCGAAACAAATCATGGATCAGAAGAAGTTGAAAACTGGATGCTTGAAAAGGGCTCAGACTAAATGACATAGCTACATGCCAAAATCTATCTTTCTTACTCTACTTGTGAAGTATCCACTAGCAGACAAATAGACAAATATTAATGCTCGTCTCAGCTGGTATTCGGCTCAAAACTATACAGCTGGATAGCTCTGATATTGCGCACTGTTGTTTTCTACGCAAATGTTAGCTTGGGGTTGAGAGAAGCTGTAAACTAGTAGGAGAAAGAGTAGACAAAGGCCTGATGGGATATGAGTGGAGCTAACTTCCGCGCCATAAGTCAGAATCGTATTTCTAATGAGCTACAGAAAATATGTCTTCATAAAACAAAATAGGCTTTTTGATTTTGGCTAAAAACTGCATAGTCATCATTAAAAGACCACTGGAAATGACTTAAATAAATAAATATGGTTGGAGTGGAGCTTTATGACAATGTCAACTGCGTATGTTTTAAAAATAAACAAATTATTTGGATTAAAGCCACAGTTAGTCCCTAAAAGTCAAGTAAACATGGTTCATTTCATTTGATAAAGGTCAACCTTTAAAATAACTGACATGGATTTCTGATTATTCTCTTTAATTCTTTTTCCCATAAAAAAACATGTGTTTTTATAGCATATTTCTACCTACGTTTATGTGTAGCTCCAAGCTATGTTTCCACTTCACTGCCCAATCTATTTGTATTTCTTCTGTGTGCTCTCTCCATTCACCCCTTTCTGATAGTTTTTTTTATTGCTGTTTCTGACTGTCTTGATTTTTCTTCTCTCTATTCAACCCCTTGTTACACTTTCCTTCACTTTTTTCATCTCTTGTGGATTCATTGTTTATTCATCCATCAAATATTTAATATCAACATAGTAATTTCCTGAGACTTCACTCTACCTCAATTTTTTTCTTGTTTTCATTTTATTTTGACTCCTTTTGGGTAATGATTTATGTTAAACATGTCATTTGAGAACTGAACTGGATGACATCACAAATAGTAAACAGCTACTTCTGGCTTAAATACAGTGAAGTAAATTCAGTCGCCATTTTTTCAAGTTATGGACGCCGCGATGTTGGAACCGGACGTGGTTAGTCAGCAGTAATTGGTCCAAATTAGGCAACATTTCTATGCCAACCAATCAGTAGTGAGCTTGTTGGAAGGCCACACCCCTACCACTTGAAAGTGTGAATCTGTCGATAAACTTTTTTAAACCTTTGACATGAGACCAAATACTTCTAATGAGGCATTGGATTGGCAAAAATATAATGGAAACATTCAGGTTAGCTTAAACATGTTAAGAAGGTATCAGAGCAAGAATAGTTATTCTGTTAAATAGACTTTTTTGACTTCTTGGAACCAGCAAGAACTTCCCATTTAGAATAAATTTGTTTCTCTACCACTATACTGCAACAATAGATCATTCTTGGTTTTTTTTTCAGTTAAAACCATCAGTTCGGGGCATTAGAACTTAAGTATTCAAGCTTTACTGCTGTCAACCTATAATATTTTAAATGTTTGCTTTATTCGTTGAAAATAATTAAATAGTTCGGAGAAAATGTCAAGCTAAGCACGATTTTTATTACAGCTTTTGCTTTCTACAATCAACATTTTAAATGTTCAATCTCATAACCCCATGTCATTATATGTTTAAATGGGTGTGTTTTGTTTTTATGCACAATTTTAAACACTTTTTAAAAACAGATGGGTGACAGCAGCATTCAAAGTGTGCTGCTTGAAAAGTTTTGATTAAAACATTTTATGCCCATCCATACATTTTTTATCCACTTCATTCTGTTTATGGCTGAAGGGGATCTGGAGCAATCCCAGGCTGTCTGTTTTAATATTGCCAAAGGGAAATTAAATTGTTTCTGTCACAAAGAATAGGCAAAAATGAAGAAATAATAAAGTAAATACACAGAGCAAACTGATCAGGCAGATCCTACAAAATTAAAAAAAAAAACGTCCTTCTACTTTTTGGTTTGCAGGTGAAGCAGTGGATTACTACTTTTTCAAGTCACATTTTGAGATGACAGAGTTAGTTAAAATGTGTGATTGCATGGATGAATAAGAAGGAAAGCAACAGATATTTGAATTTCATCAAGTAGAGAAGGAATGTATGGGTGGAAAGTGTTTCATTTTGTACAGAAATATTTAATATTATCATTATGGTATAGATGAAAATGATCTCATGGGCAGTTTTTGTTTGTTTATTTTTGAATCCTTATTAGTTTTTATTCATGTACAAACTATTCCTCCAATCCACAAATTAGAAATACATACATTATAACCTGAGTTTTGAGTAAAGATGACAGTAGCATGTATAGCTGTTGTAGATCATATCACTCCAGAAACATTGTGGAGTAGGTTAGAAGGACTGAGTATACTTTTTACCACTTTAAACAACATTTTTGATAATGCTTTAATTTTGATTGTAGTCAATGGAAGATTATGCCTGAATGTGATAAAACAAGAACAGCTCACAATTTAAGAGCTCTGTTTTATTTTGTTGGCCTTTGCTGCTTTTTGGTATTTGAATACAAAATGAATATGTGGCTTCTCCAAACAAAATCAAAATTATATTTTCCACACTGAAGGGCGCACCGGATTATGAAGCACACCATCAATAACTGGTCAATGTTGAATTTACTATGTCATATATAGGCCTTAAAACATATATAAAACTGAAAGATGTATTTACAAAGACAAAAGAGTCAATCATAAATTTATAATTTTTTATTAATCCTGTTCACAGTAATTCTAGAACATGTTTGTAACACACTACATGAAACC
>NC_050522.1:4622853-4625712 GCF_002922805.2 Oryzias melastigma | reverse complement strand
TGCCAACCCCCATGCTACTTAGTAATTTATGAAAAACAAAACACAGCCCAAAAATGCTCACGTTAGAAATATTAGCATAATCAAAGTACATGTAGCTCTCAACCTTGTTAGCAACACATAAAAAAACAAACTGAATAGTTAAAAAAGTCTTACTGTGACTTTGCTGACAAATGTTAAACAGTCAGATATTTCTACACGTTAGCATATTTAGAGTTATACCCATATTGTTGGTTTTTTTAGATAAAACAATATGGTTTTGAAGTGTACCTCATAGTGTGAAAAATAGGAATGATAAATGCGTGGTGCATTTACCTCTTTAGGGTCACAGATATCTATCATTGTCTTGCTGAATAGTGTCCTTTTCTTTTCAAATGTGGACATAAAGCGTTTTATGGCAGATTTTATGTTGTCATTCCATGTGGAGGCTGATAGTGATGGAGGTGTTTTTAAACCTGTGTTTCAGTGTTATAACGCTAATACCTGAGCAACCTTAAGGCAAGGATGTTGTTTCTGTTAAATGCTCAATTATTCTTAACGCCTCAAATGAATCATTAAAAAAAGCCAGAGGCTCCGGTGAGTCCTACCTCGGCAGTGCTAATGGAAATCGCACTAACTCGTTTACACCCTAATAATGCCTGCATGCATAATTCTGCATGTTTTCTTACATCATCCAAAGACTCATTTGAAAAGATCCTGGAATTAACTAGAGCATTGTGTTGTGAATAATCCATTATAATAAGGTACTGGACCTGTTTGTTATGTGATAAGCTGTTTTATTTTTTGTTTTTTTTTTCTGCACGTTTATGTGTAACGACACATAGCAAATATATTGTAGCACAAACAAAGCTGTGCGTGTAAACACATTTGTTGGAATGTGTCTAGCTGCTGGGGAATGGAATTACACATCCTAGTATTTGAGTTATCAGACCTCTGTTATGTCATCTATGTATGAAAGCATGGAAGCAGATTTTTGTCTTCCTATTGCAATTGACTTTTTTTTTTCTTATTTCTTGTATAAACTTGCCTCTTACGTCTTAATTGAATGTACACTTTGAGAGTCCACAGAGGAAATTGCATAACCCTTGGTGATAGATGAAATTAAATAATTAATTCCTTTTCTCTTTAAAAAAAAAAAATATATATATATGTTTTTTTTGTTTGGTTTTTTTGCCCCTGATCACAGAGGAGACAGACTGGGAAATTTCCTAGACATAAAACCTCAAGGAAAAAGTTGTGGATTAGCATTTTTAAACCTCTTGGTTGGCAGCATTTTATTTATTTATTTATTTATTTGTGAAAACATCACAGGTAAGAAAGCATCATAACTGAAATATTGTATTGTCATAAGTTTGAAAGACCTCCAAAACACCAATGATCATATGGACTGTAGAAAATGTTTCATGCTATCAAATGGTTTGCATTGGCTACTGTGATTTCAAAGCTTGTTTTAGTCATCACTGATACTTTCTTGTTGCCACAAAGCACAATTTTAACACTAACTGGAACATTATAAAAACGGTCAGTTTCATCTAGAGGGGCTCTCAAACTAAAGAGAAATGGCCCAATCTGAATTCTTCCCTTCTCCCTATCCCTTCATTTTGCCCTCCAAAGTTATGGAGAAATAGTGTCTGTGAATTCGGAAGTCACTTCCACTCGATGACATCACCAATACTCGCCAGTCAGCTACGTTTAAAAAGGTCATGCTAAAACAA
Organism: Oryzias melastigma; assembly: GCF_002922805.2. Lineage (NCBI taxonomy): Eukaryota > Metazoa > Chordata > Actinopteri > Beloniformes > Adrianichthyidae > Oryzias > Oryzias melastigma. Next base: position 4,624,000 of record NC_050522.1, on the reverse strand, counting down.
AAAGTCATTACTTATATTTAAATGTAAACTTCTGCACTTTAGAGAGCATCAAAATGAAGAAAAGCGCTTTTTCCTTCACAGCATGGCGAGTTGCAGAACCCCCTCCTGACGGAGGGCTCTACATCCCTCTTCTTGGAGGGTTGGCCCCCCAAAAAAACTATTTTGAACACCCCTAACATTACAAATGCCCCTACAAATGGAGGTGTATGTAGAAGGGAAGAATTCTGATTGGGCTAAAGTGTCCTGTCCATCGAGATTCAATAAAATATTGATAAAATAGCGGGAATCATAAAAAACTTCATCCCTATAAGCAAATTTAATAAAACAAAATACTTTATTCTAATCTAATCAACTGTTATAAAGCAGCATTTATCCTATTGCACTAAACTTTTAAAGTTAAAAGTTAAAGACCCATCAGCTGTCAAGCCCGGAGGTGTGTGAAATTTGTTCTTTGTATTTAACCCCTCCCCCAAGGTAGTGGTGAGCTGCAGACACAGCTGCACTCGAGAACCATTTGGTGGTTTAAACCCCACTATGTCCCATTTTTTAAGAGTCTTTATATATATAAATAAATATATTTTTACAGTCATGCTCTTTGTATATTACCTTATTAAACTTGTTTACAATCAAGAGGAAACTCTTAGCTGTCTGCTGAACGTATTGAGTTTTTCATGCCTCGAATAGGAAAAGGATCTGTGCTGTAAATCCTTATTCTTAAAAAAAGCATGTTTGAAATCCTTTAAATTTGTCTTTCTTGTGTTTTATTTTTACGCTTTTTAGCAGATTTCAATACTGTTGGATAAAAGCCACACATACTTGTGGTAGATTTTTTGTTTCCTTGCCACTCAGAAGATAACCGATGTCTTTTGTTTTTTAAAATTTTATTATTTTTATGTAAAGCACTTTGAATGAAATTCATTTTTTTAAAGTGCTATACAAATAAAGTTTGATTTGATTTGAAATGCAACGAAGATATTCAGCTTTATATTTTTTAAGATGTTAATTAAGACAGCTTTGATGGCTTAAACCTAAGTTAAGTAAAATATTAAGTAAAATATTAGGATCAACATTGGTGGCACATTTATGGTGGCATTGAATGAACACATTTTTCAAAAATGAGACATAAAAGCTATAAAGTAATGCATCC
>NC_050522.1:4609972-4622351 GCF_002922805.2 Oryzias melastigma | reverse complement strand
TTAAGTAAAATATTAGTATAAACATTGGTGGCACATTTATGGTGGCATTGAATGAAAATATTTTTCAAAAAAGACACATAAAAGCTATAAAGTACTGCATCCTAATCTTTACATATGGTATGCATTCAAAATGCCTTCATTTATTATGCAAAAAGTTGCTTTGATGAACATACATTTTTGCATGTAGGGGATGATTAACATTTAAAAAAACAGTCATTACTTAGCAAAGTTAAGGAAAAAAAAATCCCTGGTTACATAAGGATGCTGTGGTGTTGTGTGATTACTGCATGACTAATTTTGTGCTCATCATCATCCGCTGCATGCTTAAATACTTATCACAATCACTGTAGCTGATTTTTAATAAACAATCAGGTCACTTTAGTTGCAGCATTGTATTAATCATCATCAACTGATGATGACAACTATGTCAAATTAATATTAAACTGCGTGAAAGTAGCATCATCGGAGCCAAAAAGTGAAATTAAATTCCTCTAATTACATATTATGAGTGAAAACCGATTTTTACAGCAACGATTTATTTACAAATAGGAGTTTTAAACTCGTTTATTGCTTGTGGACTGTGTTTATTTTCTCTCAAAAGTCTGAAAGAGTCAAGCTGAGCCTCGAGCATGTGTGTGACTCCTAACCAGGACAGGATAAGAGGCAAAAAGCAGAAAAAGGTAAAATTAATCTGTGTAAACTGGAAAAAAAAAACTTTTTTGAGGATCGAGTTTTATGGAGTCAGACATACAAGCGGGGGAAAAGAGGATGAAAGAGGCAGAGGGAGGGAAAATATCTGACAAATTGGGGAGGAGAATCAGTCAAGCAGATCTTGTGCAGACTCTGAGCCTCTGGGCTCACCAGACAGCCTATCAGCAGCAAACACTGGATTAGTGGCACGTGTGTGAGGAGAAGCCTGCTATCTTCTGGTGTGAGTAAAGCCCAGTCACCTGGACTTTCAGACTATACTGCAGCAAAATTGTTTAAAAATTCTAAAATCTCGTGGAATATCCGACAAAAGTAACCCAAACACCAGTTTAAATAAAAATGTTTATTAATAAAAAGGGAAGAAAAACGAACCTACATGGTTCTGGGAGGAAAAGTGATCACGGCCTCCCTATTAAACACAAATTCATTGTGATTTATCGCATATTTGGAAAGCTGAGTTCAACTTTCTCAAGCCGCACCCAGGTCTAATTACCCTAGCATCTGTTCCCAATCCATAAATCCCTTTAATAGGACCTGCTTGACAAAGTGAAGTACCTCTAAACATCCTGGAACGCTTAACATCATGCTCCAACCAATGCATTTCTCAAACAAATTACAATTTAAGTAATTGAGATGAATCAATCCGGGAAAGGTCATAAAGTTTTTTTCAAAGCCTTGTAGGACAGTACCATCACAAGGTAAAAACATGGTAAACACAGGTGAGGCCGGCCGAGCAAAATTACAATAAGACTGCCGCAAAATTGGAAAAAAAATCTAGAACATTCAGAAAAACTGCAGGCTAAGTCAAGCTGTTTGACTTAGATGAGTTCAATGTTCAGAACTCCAAGAGGAAGAAACGGTGCAAACGTGGAATGTATTTAAGAGTTCTGAAGCTATGGTCACACCACCCTCAGCAAAGTCAATGTCAACACACATGAATGCGCATTTTCCATATTCAATACACTCGTTTTCATGGGTCGTTTCTCTAGTTTCTGCAACCGGTTTTGAGCTCTACATACAAAAGCCCATATCTTAAACCAGCTTGAACTTTAACCAATCATGGTCTCAGATTTGGTAGTGATGCTTTGATGATGTGCCCTTCATCGAAGTGCCAACTGTTTGAAAATTGATCATGGAGGAGAAATGAATTATTTTAGCTTGTTCCTGGTCAGAATTATAGAACACTAAGTCCTTTTTATATAAGGAATAGAGCTGTGGAAGAAAGAGCCTGGAGCAAAATTTGCACCACTTTGACATTTAGCCTTATCCAACTGTAGGTGGCAAACGTGCTAATAAACAGGAGAAAAATAAGAAGCCCCTCCCCTTTTTGTCCAATGTAAAGCATGCCAAACTGCTAACAATGCACTAGATCAAATACCCCATTTGAATGTAGAATAAAAAAGAAAATCACTGACAGAAAACAATATAAAGTACAGCAAAAATATCATCAAGACATCTTCAGCAATTTGCCATGTTACAGTGAAATAAAACAGCATTTCACAGCTGAGGCTTTAGTCTTCCTCTGCTAAAACCATCCTCGTTAATATCAACAATTTTATGTTTCTAACATCATCCTGTTACATATGAATATTATTTAAAGGACCAATTCCATCATAAATGGATAATTTAACAGCATTCACTACAATTGCACATAATGTCAAAACATACTCAGCACAACAGCAAGTCAACCTGTGAAAGACCTGAAATGAACTGAGAAGCTGTGATAAGAACCCGACCCAAAATTAGTTCACTAATAACCCTCGTGCTCTGTTATGGGGTCCAGATGACCCACCCTTATATTGATGATTAAAAGTGGGGTCCATATGACCCCACTTTTACTATAAAATATTGAATCCTAATAAACCTGTGTAACCCTTGTGCTATCCTAGGCATGTTTACATTAAAAGTAATCAAGCCTTTAACTTTACTTGTTGAGTTCCACAAAGGTTTGCTTTTTTGAGAAATCCCTCTAAACAGGTTTTGCTGTTTTCCCCTAAAATTTAAACCTTTTAATTTTAAAATCTTTTTCAAATGTTTGATTTTCTCTGACCATCTTAAAACATTAAAATGTGACAAATCTGCCAATAACATGTTTAGTATCTATATTATGGCAACCTGACCTCACTATTGTAAATACACTAAACAGATGTTGTGTTTTTTTATGTGAACATGCAACAGCCAAATCTGGTGGGAGAAGCTTTTTATTTTCAATTTGGCTTTAAAACTTGTTTTTTAAGGCGTATAAACCTGAAAGTGGCCAAGCTTACACCTTCAAATGTTCTTTATATATGACTGATTTAAAGCAGTAATTTGTAGATTAGAGATTTAAAATTCTCAGAAAATCTGAAACTGTTAACCGTTTTTTGTTTGTGATTTTCTTAAATAGAAATGTGTCTTATTCAAATGCCAATGTGGCCCAACAATGACAGGAAAAAACACTTTGCAGTCACGGTTATCAACATTTCCTGGGAAACAGTTTAAAGTCATCTCCTTGAAGAGGTGTTCACTAATGCTTTTTAAATTGATGTTTCTTTTTTTCTGTTTTTAAATTCGAGATGGTTGGAGAACTGCAGCTCACCGGTCAGAGCTGCCTTTCCTCCTGCTCTTTTTTTGGAAATCTTTAGAAGCACAGACCGAGAGACTTTTATCATGGACAATTTCTTTAAAAACGGCCTTAAAAAATGATTAGGTTTCCAAAAGCAGTGTGTCTAGACTTTTGGAGAGAATTTGTGTTGAATGTCAATGTCGTCAGATTTTTTTTTTGCATTATGCAAGATGTCTGTTCTTCACAGCTTTAAGCCTTAGTCAGAACCGTCAACAGGTGGATACAGGCTGTCTGCAGGCGAAAGCCTGTATAGGCCCACATGAAATGTCAAGGTCATTAACTGCTTGATGAGCCTAAAAAGCAAACATTTTCTTGCAATTTTGTTTCTCCGGGTATGCAGCTGGCGATAGGTCGTAGTGTACACTTAAACAACATGGAAGGGTAAGGAAGAAGGAAGTAGGTGAGAGGCAGACATGTCATACCGATAATTCCTTTTTTACCCCTACCCCAAAACCTGTGTACTCTCATAACCCATTTACTCTGCAGGTTTGGCCCTGTGTTGACATTCTTTCAACTATCAGAACTCTTCAGCCATTAGCGCTATTATTGTAATTCCTGAAGCAGAGAAAAGAAGGCTGCAGAACCAATGAGCCACAGACAAATCTAACACCTGTGCTATCCTAGATATGTTGATGTTGGAAGTGGGGTCATCTGGACCCCTTAAGACATCACATTGAACTTTTTTTTTCCTAATATTTTTTTTAAATCTCCCCAGGAGTCTGTGGCAGACACAGAATCCTGTCCACTTTTGTCTTCTTTCTTTTATCATGGGAGGTTGGGGTCATCTGGACCCCATCAGATAACACTAAGGCTAGAGCAGCGATAGTTGTTTTATGAAACAGGAAAGAAGGCTCCAACTCTTCACTGCTTTACATGCTTTTCTGTATCTTATTGGCACACTGTTACCTAATTCTAAAATCTACTTTGTAGTTCCCTAACAGAATTCTTATGAAGTCAATGCCATAACACCTCAACGAGTAGACCCAACAACTTATTAGAACTTGGTTGAATGAATGCAGGTTCATCAAAACAACTCATTGCTTTTCACTGTTTTCTTGACAATCCATATGTCCGTAACACTTATCAACGTACCTTCATTTCCTCAGTAACCACCTTGCAGCATGCCTCCACAGTACTAAAGAAGAAGTAAAAAGTGTTGGACCTGACGATGATACAGTCGTTCGAAATTGTTCAGCGAAATAAAAAGTTTGAATCTGTGATCTATCATGACAAGGATGGAAAAGCACTGGACTTCCATAGTTCCTGCTTTGTCCCGCCCTTGTAATTCCTGGCTAATGAATGAAGAGATCTGTAGTCCCATGGTTTTGTTTACAAGCTTTGGTTCAAAGCAGCAAAGGCTGCTTGACGACAGTCTGAATACAGACCAAACACAAGGATAAGGGCTCGATCAGGACCAAATTAAGCGGACTAAATGACATTTCCATTCTGAATACACACATAATTTCAGGTTATAGGGCCTTACTTCCCTTTATTGAAATGACTAATTTCCCTTTTGTGATTGTGAAATAGTGAACTGGAAAAAAGACCCAGTAAGTACAGGTCAACTCCCTATATGGGTGCATGTGACTAAAGCTTTAGATTAGCATTCGATGTATCGTAACCCTTGTGGTATCCATGTTTACATTAAAAATGGGGTCATCTGGACCCCACAAGACAGGGCACTGAACTTCTTTTTTTTCAATTATTTTTTATCTGGACTAATGTCCGTGGCAGGCGGATGATCCTCTCCACCTTTGTCATGGGAGGGATCACACATCAATGTAAGGGTGGGGTCATGTGGACCCCATAAGAACAAATGTAAAGACAAAAAACAACATTACACAAACCACTCTTTTCATACCAGCTTTTGCATATTTTTATTTTTTTACTGACCTCAAAATATCTGGGTTATAAGGTTATAAAATACTGGCGTCTTCTTCAATTGGTCACAGAACAAACAAGGATGTTAAAATCCCCACATTTGCTTTGCAAATATCACAGCTAACTCTGGTCAGCACTTTTTTGGTCTGAGCACACAGTGTCTTCTTTTATCAGTTTTTTTCTTGTGATCTGTTTTTACTGTGTGTCAGCCGGTCTCTAACGCATCAAACCCCAACAAAATTGTTCAAGCCATTCCTGCCTTTCTTCTGGCAACAAAAATAGATGGGAGTCTTTAAAAGGATGGAACTTAGTGTTTATTAAACTGGAGTCCTCAGTGCCTTTGTAATTACTAAGAGTGGATTTCCATATCTCAGCCTTCTCTTTCAGCTTCATGATAACCACTATTTTGCAGAACTTTTAAGGGCTTTAAAGCACTCACCAAAAGGTTTTTTTTTCTTTCACTAATACGAGTCAATCCTTAAAAAATATAAAATCACTGTTCAGCCACAGAGTGCAAGGACCTTTTAACTTTACAAGGGTCCTACATACAAAAATAAAGGGAAAAAAGAAAAAATCTGGAAAAGTTTCTTTATGATCTTGCCGTCTTTGTCTTCCTTTCTGTTAGATTTCATCAGCTGGCCCTTACCAGCTCTGGTCTCTTGCTTTTGCATTACACTACTCCCCAAAGGCCAAGCCCTTCTTCATCATTTTCTCCACTCACTCGTTTTCATTGTGCTTCTGCCCTGCTGGGGACCAAAGTTCTTCTTCTGTCCTGTCATCTTTGACTTCCTTATCTTTTGCCTATATCCTGTCTCCAAACAGCAAATGCCCACACTAGGTACCAGCTTGTTTGATAAAATCTAGGTCACTTCTGTAGCAGAAATGGAGCTGACAAGAAATGGGCATGCTGAGTGACTTGTGAGAAAAACTGCATTCAGTTATGAATCTATGCAGATCAAATGTACCACATTTGCTGCACAAGGCACACTTAAAAACTTAAATTTAGGAAAAAAAAACAAAAAAAAAAAACAGTGTGCCTTATAATCTGGAGCACCTTTTATCTGGATTATTTCTGGTTATGCATGCTGATGTCAAAGTGATCCTGAGATTTTTTGTAATTCTAAACAAGTTTTGGTGTTATTGTGAATATGCTAGCGTGACTAGCATGTGGCGGTAACGGACAATATTTGCTTTTTACGTATTATTGACACATTTGGGAGTTAGCTTTGTCACAGTAACATTTGTTTATAGTTGTATCATTTTTTACATGAATTCTGAACAAGTTTGAGTGTTTTTTTGTGAATATGCTAACGCAACAAGCATGTAGCGGTGACAGACTGTATTCGCTTTTTAGATGTTATTAACCAGGTTGGGAGTTAGCGTGGTCACAGTAATGCTTGTTTAAAGTGTTATCAGCTCTTTTTTTTCAGAATTCTCAACAAGTTTTAATGTTATTGCAAAATAGCTAACACCACTAGCATGTAGTGGTATGGGACAATATTTGCTTGGGAGTTGGCATTGTCACAGTAAGACTTGTTTATAGTGTATCACTCTGTTTTTTTTTTTTTTTTTTTTTTTTTTTTTTTTTTACAAATTCTAAAAAATGTCTTGGTGTAATTGTGAATATGCTAGTGCGACTAACATGTAGCAGTGTTGGACTGTATTTGCTTTTTATTTGTTATTAACAAGGTTGGGAGTTAGCGTAGTCACAGTAATGTTTCTTTAAAGCGTTATCAGCTTTTTTTTTTTTTACAAATTCTAAACAAGTTTTTGTGTTAATGTGAATATGCTAACGCGAATAGCATGTAGCAATATCAGACTGTATTTTTTTTTTGCTTTTACATGTTACTAACACGGTTTGGAGTTAGCGAAATCACAGAAATGTGTGTTTTGGTGGTATTAGTCTACTTTTCCATGTGTTACAAACAAAGTTGAGAGCTGCAAGTATTGTGAATACACTTACACATCTAACTCTTCCAATGTGGCTAACATGTAACAAGTTATAAGTTACTATAAACACATTTATTTAAGTCTGACTGATGGAGTTATCTCTGACTCTTGTGTCTCACTTACTGCTCCTTATTGTTTGGTGCACCTTATATAATTTCAAAAATAGACAATTTAATGACATGTGCTCTATAGTGAAGAAAATACAAATGTCATAATGATTTAGTAAAGCCTATGTGTTCATTTATGTGTGTGTGTGTGTGTGTGTATGTGAATACACGTATATGCATTTAGTTTGACAGAGAGTCCTTGATTTGCTTTTAAGAAGAATTATAGGCACTTTTTAAAAAAGCTAACAGATGTTTTATTCCTCTATTCAGCTTGCTTAATTTACATTTCATCATTCCTCTTGCTGTATTTTTTATCATATGCTTAAATTTGCAGAGTGACGGGTAGCTCCTTATCAAAGCCAGTGGCTGCTGAATGTCAAGTTGAAGTTGGTAGAGAGTACTTGCGAAATATATTTTTTTCCTCAAACTGGTTCAGGAATGTTTTTTTCCCCTCTGAAAATCAGTTAAGGCTTAAATCCTGAAAGTATCTTAAGCTCCAATGTTTTGGTTTCTTTTTTCATGAACTGTAACTGTCAAAATAAAAACAGAAGTGTTCTCACTTTCCCACTCTAAACGTTTTGTACTCTGCACTAAGTCTAACCAGGCATGATCACTGTTGCCCCAAGCAAGAGAAACACACTATGTTCTCGTCTGTAATGGGGACCGTAGGGACTGCAGAGGCAAAGGAAAGCAGAAGACAAGAAGGGAAGGAAGCACAGGGATTCTGGGAATCTAACAAGGAGGAAGTTAATCGCCACAGATGTTGAGTGGATGAAAGAAAAATTTAAAAGGGGAAAAAAAAGTGGACAGATGGTTTATTAGGACACAAAGAGATTTGGGTGTGAGGGAATGAAAAAGCAGGTGACAAACTGTTCTAAAGAATGATGAATTAGTCCAGTGTGAAAACGAAAAATTAAACTGGTTTATTTAATTAAAACACTGCAAATGACATATTTTTCCTTTGTGAATTAATAAAGTTATAGTGGAATTTGAATACAAATGTCTGTCATTCCAATTTTTTACATTGTAATACTGCAAGAATACAATTTTTAGTTTGAAATCATATAAAGAATAGGGAAAAAACACTAAAGAAACTAAAAATATATGTATGTTCTTTATTACTGGCTGCCATCTTTGCACAGATTTGTTTTTATTTTTATTTTAAAAGCTTCTTCTTGATTCAATTGAAATATATATATATAGATATAGATAATATAACATAATTGTGGTGATTTTACTGGTGGGAATTATGTGATTATGTAAATTCCACCTACTCATGCCCACATATGCAAAAATCCCAAAACAAAAAAAACATCTGTTGCAGGAAAAAAACGCTTATATTTGAGTAAAAATGGCTGTAGCTCAATGTGTAGTTGAACTGCTATCGGGTTGTTGGAGGTTCAATTCCCCATCTTGATAGTTGGTGTTATTAGACTGTTAAAAAGGAAGGACTATGAGCCTCACATTTCCTTTTAATTAAATTAAACCAATAGGCTTATTTGTAAAAAAAAAAAAAAATTTAAATATTTTGATCAGTTGTCATTAAGCATTGGGTAATGTTGGATTCCAAATGAATTTGTTAATTTTAAAGCCTAAATTAGATGTAAGCCAACCATTTGATGTAAACTAAAAACAAAAGTCTAAACTTAGATCGAATATATTTTCATTTTCCTTCTTATCAAATATTTAAACACACAAAGCAAGAGTAGAATAAACATGCGATACCTCTGTGATTTAGCTACCAACTTCAGTTAAAAATGCAGAGCTAGACCATGCATGAGAAGCAGAGAGAACAGAATGTCTTCTGTGGTCCTCGCCGCCACAGCAGAGGGGTAGAGAGAGGTGTGACTCATCTACATATATACACATATTTCAATCTAAAAGTGTCATCTGAGTAGAGATTTCCTTTTTTTGTGCCATTTCATGACATTTTCATGTATATGTAATAAAGATGAGCTGAGGTTTGGTTTCAAAGGGGTTCTACAGGAGGCCTCAAGTCATTTGAGGAAGAATAGTTACATTTAATATGTAGCGTTGGGGTAATGGATTACAAAGTAACAAAATACTGTAATTTTGTTAATTTTGTCAGTAATTTAATGAATTAAAGTTCAAATTTCAGTTATAACATCACAATTACCAGATTACAGAAAATCTCGTTACATTTTGGTTTAGTGAAACCATAGGTGACTAATAAAACAAATTTTCTTTAAGAGTTCTTTCTTTAAGAGTTTCTTAAGAGTTTGGAAAATGTATGTCTGTGAGTGAATAAAGATGTTCATTTAGTGTATGCTTATGTCGACAGAGTGTTAGCATTAGCCGTCCTAAGGGAAATTACATTAAATGTTAGCATCAAGCTAGCAGATTTTAGCGTTATGTGCTAGGTCGATCTCTATTTTTATGGATCGATTATTGATCTATTAAGCTTAGATCAATTCAAGCCAAAGGGATCATAAAGGAAAAGCGGCACGGCAGTACCATGTTTTAAGGATAACAATTATCATTTTAATTATTTAAATGTTCAATAAATTATCAAAAAATCAATTAAACATCATTTCAGGTCTACTTTTAACTGTTTTATTTATGATTTAATTTAGACAAGGGGTACACCAGATAGATTTCAATAGTATTTTTAAGCGCTCTTTCTCTCAGTTTTTGTAGATTTGGTCTAAAGACATGTAAATGTAATCCAAAAATACATGTTTTAGCATTTTGTGTTCAAAGTTTAAAGATGTTTTGTTTTAATAAATGAGCAAATGTTTTGATGTTACAAATATAAATACCCTGTTGTGTGTGTAAAGTACTTTAAGTTTTATTAAATATATGTTTTAAAGTGTTTCCAAAAATTAATTTAGTTTTTATCTTGTTGTTTTTTACTGCTTTTTTTTTACTTATTACTGATCCATAATATGATCCAAACTGTGACACTAAAACCGTGACACGATCCAAACCGTGAGTTTTGTGATCCCTATTGCAAACAATGTTGGAAATGAAAGGTATTGTTGTCGCTAATGCGGCTAGCATGTAGCATGTCACAAACGAGTTCAAGAATGACTGTGACTGCAGTTACAAAAAGTCTGACTGATGACAGGACTTTTCTCTGACTCTTTTGTCACACTTTATTTCTTATAGTTCAGTGGGTCTGAAGAAATGAACTCAAATAAGACCATTCATTGACACTGCACCTTATAATCTGATGTATCGCAGAAAATACAATAACTATGAACGCATAGCCCAAAAGCATAATTTGTAACGATGCAAATCATCACAATTATTTGTCGTTTAGCATCAAAACAAAGACATTTTAATGACATTCCTTTGCTCCTAATTAAAGTGAAACTTACTTATAAAGGAAGGATGAAATGGTCTGGCGAGAGATGCAGAAGGAACTCACTCAGAGCTTGAGCAAATGGGCGGAAAGGCAAACCAGTAACACAGATTACTGATTTTAGAGAAGGGGGATTTTGGCTTGAAGCAGAAAATTAACTGATAGGTTGAGAATGGTTTTCAGAGAGGAAAAGGAAAATGTCCTCCCCAGATACTTGGGTAATTAGAGGGGAGGCGCAAAGCCTTCTTTGAAATCGCCATATCATGCCTTATTAGTTCAACACATGTCCCTTCAGATCTTCGCAGCACAGACACACACCTCATATCATTCTGCCTACAGATAAGACCGGTTTCAAGTGCAGTTTACCTCCTTCGCTACAACATCATTCGGTGAACCATTAAATCCCTCAGATCTTTTTCAGTTTTGGCCTTGCTCCAGACCTTTTCATGTTTACGAATACACATCGCTTGTAGAACAATTTATTATAGGTTGTCAGTACAAGTCACTAAGGGAACCCAAAGATAAAAAGGAGTTTAGATGATTAAAACTCAAGAGGTGGGACGGCTCTTACCAGGAATCAGGTGAAATCTTGTGATGAGGATACTGTACCACCTTCTTTTACTATTGATACTTGTCAAAGTATGGCTACTATAAATAGTTGAAGATCCCTTTCAGAGTAATTGGGTTTTTTCCCAATCACTGAAATTGGTTCCTCTGCTGCTGCTTATTGATTGATGGAAGAACCAACAGGTTTGACCTTTTATTGGTGTGTTTGACCCTTCACTTTTTTTCTTTTCTAGATTTTATGTCTGCTCTTTATGTCAATAGGGCATCTTTTTTATGATCATCAGACATTTATGACTAATTCATGCACAAATTTCGACAGCTGGACTAAACATGATCAAGTCCTATTGAAGCTAACATTGCAATAGGAAGAACTTAGTTGGAAGTCTAACCTTTATCTCGAAATATAGAAATAAAAAAAGTGCACTGCTATAGCGCAAGCTCCACCTAGTGGCCAATATAGGAAATATAGAAAAAGCACCTGCGGAGAACAACGCAAACAAAGTGTTAGTTGCTTCTATAAGAGGAAGAAATATGGAAAAAGACATTAGCTAAGTTTTACATTTAATCCAAGATTTACATCTTGATCAAAGCTTTCTTTTTCGGGATAATAAAGAGGAAATGTAGATACCAAACATACAAAAATAGGAGGAACCTGAAGACGAGGTACAAGGCCATCAGGTGACAGAGCGAAAGAAACCAATAAGCAAATCCCATCAAATTACAGAAGCATTAGTGTTGTTGCAATACAAAACATTTACTACAACTAATCAAACATGGACATAGGAGCATTCTGTGTCCAGTGAAAATTATTCTCTTAGTGTCTTAGCATCTTTTTGGGGTATTTTTCTCATAATGGAGGACATATCTGAAGAAAACTAAGCTCAGAATTGCATTTTTTAGTTTTTCTTTATTCAAATTGTAAATCAGGTTATATATAAATGTGCAGTTTCAGTTTGTTTCAGTGGATCGTGTGCCTTTTCTGACCTGGAGTTCAGGGAACTTTGGAAATTGTTGAGTATGTATGATAAAAAGTCATTATATGGTCTGTCAAATAACTGAACCATTGAAGAAGACTCTTAAAATGATGACTGAGCCTGCAGGGAGTTTACTTAAGCTGTTTAGGAACTTTCAACATTCTGATATTTTCAGTGTCCTGCTTACTGTCCATCATAATATCATCTTTGGGAAAAGAAAGCAAAAACAACTGAAATCAGAAGACATTGCTTCCCTAGTAAG
>NC_050522.1:4598390-4609792 GCF_002922805.2 Oryzias melastigma | reverse complement strand
ATTTTAAAGTGATTGAGCCTGCAGGGAGTTTACTTAAGCTGTTTAGGAACTTTCTACATTCTGATCTTTTCAGTGTCCTGCTTACTTTCCATCATAATATCATCTTTGGGAAAAGAAAGCAAAAACAGCTGAAATCAAAATACATTGCTTCCTTAGTAAGGTAATGGACATGTGTAGAACCACATGGAGTATGAGCTCAGAGGCTTCAGCTCAGTGGTGGACGCACATGAAACAAACTGTGGAGGCTTTTCAAGTCACTTTTGACTATTTTTTTTTCAACAGCCACATTTGATAACTCATCATAAGGCATTCACAGTTTGACAGACACTGTCTTGTTTATCAGACTTTGAGCTAGTCCTAAAATAATAATAATAAAAAAAAAACTAAAATGAAAACCTTTGTATAAATTAAAGATATCTGAAAAAAAAGACTTTTGGGTTAGTTGCTTAATACTAAATTTGCTGTGGAAAACACCAAAGTAAATGTGTTTGACAAACGTGAGAAAAGTCATTTTCTTCTGTTGAGCAGAGTCTTTCTCCTTGAACTCTGCCACAAATCAATTTTTGTTCACACAGTTGAATCATGACCTCCAGTCCTGAATCATTAGCTCTAATCATACGGGAAAAAAACCTGCTGTTTTTTACACAGCGTTCAGATTTTTTACGACCTCCAGGATGAGTTTTTGTTGTGCTCTTTGAAATATTGTGATGTAAGTATTGATTCTTTCATTGATTTCTTCCAATGAAATACTATGTAAAGAAAAAAAAAATAAGCTCAATCAACTTAAAAAAAAAAATGTTTTGCTCATGTTCCCTTTAAGTAAATTATTTCAAAACCAAGTAGTTTTAATATGAGTTGGAAAAAACAAGTATTGCTCCAAAACTGTGCTAAATTTTATTTTGTGTTCTACAGTCTTTGCCTTATGTGGATTAATTCTGGTTATGCGATTTAGAGAGCCACACGTGTTGCTCTCATTTTTGGTTGGATAAAGTGGCTAAAGTGTAGCAGCTAAAGATCAGTTATTTAGTGTAGACACAGTAACATTTGTTTTTAGATGTAGTAATCTGTTTTCATTGTTTCAAACACTGTTCCGAGATACAGTATTGTAAATATGCTAATGGAGTTAACGTGGTGCGATGTCAAACTGTGCTTTTCTGTTTTTTACGAGTGATACCAACAAGGTTGAAAGTTACCGTAGTGAGAGTGTTGCTGTTGTAGTGGGATCCGTCTGTCTTTAAAGTGATGCGAACAAGGTTGGGAGTTGCAAGTATTTTGAATATGCTAACGTGTAGCAGTGTCGAACTGTGTTTTTTTAACATGTTATCAATGAGGTCGAGAGTTAGCATAGTCATGGCAATGTTTGTTTTAGCATTAACAGTCTGTTTTTTTTATGTTTTGCTAACCAAGGTTGGAAGTTACAGATATCATGACTATGCTAACACGACTAACGTGTAGCAGTGTCAAACTGTGTTTTTTTTTTTTGTCTTTTTTGTTTACGTGTTGCAAACAAAGTTGGGAGTTAGCATAATAATGGTAATGTTTGTTTTTAGCATTCTCAGTCTATGTTTTTTACGTTTTAGATGTAAGGTTTGGAGTTACATTCATTTATTAATATGCTAATGCAACTTCTTACATGGCTAACATGTTACATACATGTTCTAGAGCACAGGTGTCAAACTCCAGGCCTCAAGGGCCGGTGTCCTACATGTTTTCCAACCAACCTGCCTTTGAAGCTCCTTATTGGCCAAACACACCTGATCCAGGTAATCAGCAGCAGATGAGGCAGGATTTCTGGAAAACCAGTAGGACGTCGGCCCTCGAGGACTTGAGTTTGACACCCCTGTTCTAGAGCTACTGGGATTGCAGGTAATAAAGTCTGACTGACAGACTTATTTCTGACTCCTTTGGCTCTTTTAATGCGCCATATACTTTGGTGGGCCGACATATGACATCACTTCATAAATAGACCATTCTTTGATGGTGTGCCTTATAATCTGGGTTGCCCTATAGTATGGAATATGGAAAATATGGTATATGCATAATAAATAAATGAGAAGATACAGAAAATGAAACAGACTATTTAAACAGTGCTACATAAAAGTAATGAAAGGAGTTCACATTGTGTCAGACGTTTATTTAGTTTTATGATAAAGGTGGTGGGAGGACTGGGATTGGAACCATGAGGTGATCTGGGAAGGCCTTTGAGGGGGCAGCAGTACATATAAGGGGTGAATGGTAGGAGAGCTGTCCTTAGTCAGGTTTAGCATCTGTCATATCCAGACAGTTCCTGTGAGGTGGGCAGATAATTATAATTCAGCTATATTATATTAAAAATGAATAAAATATAAAACAAATATTTCTAAATAAAGTTATTGGTTTCAAACGATTTGCTGATCTACAAACACTGTTCACTCTACATTCTGTTGTACTTCACAATAATTTGAAGGAAACAATCAACAGTCCCTTGTCAGAAAACAAAAAGTTTTGAAAAATCCCACCTCATAAAACACAGGTGAAGTCAGCCTGTGACTTTTTGAGTCCTGGAAGTCCAATAAAATCCGATGCCCAGAGCTGCACACACAGATCAAATGTTACCTACAGAAACACAAGCCCTCTTTGAGCGGAAACCCTCAATCACAAACTGGGATTAAGATCCAATAATGACACAGAGAAGATTGTGGCCTTAGGACCTCAGCTGCTAAAGTCGAGCATCTCCAAGCTTTGGTTGATTGATCTGTTGATTGAGAGCACCACTCCAAGGTGGTCAATTTTCTGCAAAAAGCCAAAGGAAATATGAACAAAGTACTTGAAGAAACCAAACCTACTAGATTAGAGACTTTTGCAAGACTGGAACTGATGCCTCAGCTCCATGTGAGACGATGAGCTCATACAAAAACATGCATGTCACAGCTCTGTTTGGACAACTGAAAGATGTCATTTAATTCCATCTGGGCTCAAATTGGAATTATAAATTTCTCCTCCATCATCTATTTTGAAATGGTTGCATGAGTTTAAAAGGACACCATCCATTCATCACTACAAAATCCAGTCCAGTGGCCGCATGTTTTGAACATAGAGCCCAGAAACGACCTGAAAAATGGAGAAGCCTGAAACCTGTATATACACATTTACAAAGACTTTTAATTGGAAGTGGTTGCTGAACACACATTAGCATTAGAGCTAAGGCTACCATGGTGCCACCTACACCTGGCTCTGCTGGTCCATACAGCTTCCTGTCAGAACTTCACAAATGCAAGCTCTGAAAGGTCAAAGGCTTGAGTCGAGCCCATACATTTTCAATAATGATCATCCGTCCATCCATTCATTTACTCCACTGTATCCCTTTTAGGGTCACAGGGAAGCCAGAGCCAGTCCAGACTATTGCTAGGCGATGCCAAGATATACCCTCAACAGGTTTCTGTTTATATTAGAGTCACACAATCACAACACATTTGATCAGTTGACACAAAATAAAAACGAAACCTGTTCATTTTTATCATGTGTTCATCACCTATTAATATGATGAGAGAGAACAATCTATGACCATTTGTCACATCTCCATACATCCATTATTGAACCTTGTTATAAATGTGAGGATGCTGGAGCAGCTAATATCAGGTGACGGTGGGATCCACCCCATACAGGTTGCCAGTCCATTGCAGGGTTACACAACGATACACAGACACACACACTCACATTCATCCATACAACAATTTCAGTTCGCTACTGAGCCTAAGAAGATTGTTTTTGGACAGTGAGAGAACATCCAAAATCCACATAGAAAGGACCCAGCCAAGATTTGAACCAGGTCCTTTCTCAGTTTGAGGCAAAAGTGCCACTATATCACTGTGCAGCCTCCTATCACACCTTTATAACATCGTCTTAAGCCCTCATTTATCTTGATACAGCTTCACTATCACTTCAATTCCATGGATTCTTACTGTTTTTTTCTTAATGAGAAGAAACACTTGCAGAGGAAACTCAACCAGATCAAGGTGACTCGATGTGACTGAAGGACTAATTAGAAACAGGAAGCAGATGTGATGATTAACAGTTTAAGCCATGTGTCAGTGAGGCGATAATAAAACAGTAGGTTGAGTACAGGGCAGCAATATATGGAGCCAAAAACATCAAATGTTAAGGGATTAATTAAAGGAAAATTACACAAGGGTAGATCATCACATATTAGCTCCCAGACCAATAGAAAATGTCTGTGTGCCGTATAGACCAGAGGTTTGTCAATGAGTCATAAAACGTTGTGCAAAACGGTTAGACTGCGAAAGGTGCACCAGGTTTAGTGAAGTACCATAGTATTCTGTACTTTCATTAGATCTATGGCTTTTACATGCAGATGTTTGCTGAAAGTGTCTTTTATAATTCAGACACGGCTTCTTGAGGCGCAGTTACATTTTGCTGCTATTTTTTTTTAATTTATTGGTATATATTTTTGTTAAAACTAACATAGATTTATTATTCAGGTCTATATTTACCATTATAACTCTGTATTTGAATTGATGCTGAGATATAACTTTCACTAATTAACATGAATGTTAATTTACTTTTATATTTAATATTTATATTTACCATTTGTTTTTATTTTTAGCAATTAAGTCTTCATGATTCTGCTGACACAAATAAGACTTTGTAATCATTAAGACTTAAATGTAACAATGTGAGAAAATTGAAAAAAATAAAGTACATCTGGTACATAATACACTTAAAGCCCAATTTAAAGCCACTAAGCAACTTCTGTAGGATGTTTTTAGCTTACGAGAGGAAGCCAGAGTTTCTGGAGAATGCACTCAAACTGACAGAATGTGTAAACAATCAGGACCTTCTTTAAATAAGGCAACATTGCCAAAAAATGTATATCTATAAACAAAAATGAGCCAATTAGGAGAAAGAGGTAGGCTTTAATGCATCAATCCCTTGCTGAAAAATGTCCCAAACAGAAATTACTAATGGGTATCTTTTTTGATAATTTAATAGATTTAATAATTTTATTTATTTATAGAGCAGCAGCATACCTTAGAGCAGGGATAGGCAACTCCAGGCCTCAAGGGCCGCTTTGTCTGTGCCATTTCCAGAAATCCAAGCCATACTCATGACTGATTACCTGGTTCAGGCGTGTCCAGCCAATTAGAACAAGCCAGAGCTGGGTATGTTGGAAAAAAACATATAAGACTGTGGCCCTCGAGGCCTGGAGTTACTTAACCCTGCCTTAGACAGATGTTATAAGGCAACCATGTAAAATAAATAAGTAATCTTAAAAGTAATCTACGTGCAGTAATCTTTGTGAAGGATGCAATGAAAAATGTTTAATGGTTTTAATTGTCTTTAGATTATCTGTATGTTACTAATAGACAATGTGCTGTTAAAATGTATGACATTATTACTAACAGTCGGATTGAAAACCTCTGGTAAGATCAAGACTGATCAACCTAAAGAAGCACTGAAACCCCTCAGGCAACTGTGTTGTCTGTTTACTCTCCTGGTGTTTGTTGGAGTTGAGAAGGCCAAGCATCAGAGAAAGCACTCTCATGTGGACAAAGCAGGCAGCATTGTGAGAATTGTGTTTGACTTAGATTTTTCCAGTGCATTGAACATGATCCAGCCTGCTCTGCTGTACGAGGAAGCTCCATGAGACACAGGTGGTTGTCTCTACAAACGCTTGGATTATTTACTCCTGGAAAGACACGCAGCATGTGAGATAGAGGAGCTGCTCCTGAAAATGTAGTCAGTGTTGCAGGAACTCCTCAGGGGATCTCCTGTGTCTGTACAGCTCCACTACACCTCGGATTTTCAGTAGAGTCCCATCATCTGGAGGAATACTTTTGCAAATGCTGGGTGTGATTTGAACAATGCACAATGACCTTATTTGAAATGTCAGTCAGACCAAATAAGGACAGAGCAGATAGTCTTTAAAAAAACATAGTTCATTCAAAACTATAAATATCTTGTATATTAATTTGGACTGCATGGTGTTAGGGTGTACCCAACCTTCACTCAACAGTAGCTGGGTTGACTTCAGTAGCCCTGTGACCCTGTAAGGGATTCAGAGGAATCTGATGATGGATGTTCATTTATGGTGGAGTGTGTTTATTGGTAGTCCCTCTTAATGCATTCGCGTTCTTGAATGTACATCACATTCTCATTCCCAAGTCCGCCACATATTGGCTAAGGACCCCTCTGTGTCACTTTTTGATGCTGTGGGTGTCCCCAACTTGTCGTTTTGCTGGCTCTACCAATTAAATCAGGGATCTGGATGTTTTGTTAGGCGTGGTACCGGATGCGGACCGGTCCTCTGCATGCGGCCGGTACCATGTCTTGCAGCCAATGCACGTGGTACCAGGCGCGCAGTTCCTGTACAATCTGGTCATTGCACTTTGAATTGTCTCTGTACATGAAATGTGCTGTACAAATAAACTTGCCTTTCCTTGGTACAGGTTTGCGGTACTGGTTCCGTTCCGTGTCAGGTACCACATGTGCCTGGTACCAGTTTGTAGCCTGGAGGTTGGGGGGCCCTGATTTAATTGGAGCAACCAGCACATCAAAAAAACAATGAGTTGGGGACACCCAAAACTTCAACATTTTGACGCAGAGGGGTCCTTAACCCCACTTCAAAATGTGACGACTTGGGAATGACAATATGTTGATAATATGTGTGTCCTTCAGTTCCCTAGAGGTTGTGTAGCCACCTTAAGGAATGTTATGAAAATGGAACACACCATTGTGGTGCGTGTGCTAAGAGTATTGCTAAGTATTTGTAAGGATAATGTAAGTTACTCCTTACTGACTGTGTGAAATGCTTCTTGCACGGGCTA
This sequence comes from Oryzias melastigma, assembly GCF_002922805.2. Taxonomy (NCBI): domain Eukaryota; kingdom Metazoa; phylum Chordata; class Actinopteri; order Beloniformes; family Adrianichthyidae; genus Oryzias; species Oryzias melastigma. Next base: position 4,602,968 of record NC_050522.1, on the reverse strand, counting down.
TGTATGTGAAACATAAGTGCTCGTTAGATAACCGTAGGATGACCACGCAAATTATGCTTTGATTGTCAAATTTCCTTGATCTAACTCTCTGGCGGCATGAGAGGAGCGCCTAAGGGACGTGCAGGGATTGCACACTTTCACTTGAACAGCACTAATGATCTCCTTTTGCAGTGTTCAGGAAGGTTAAAAAAGTGAAATATCTGTGTCTGTTTTTCACCTACTTCTCCCTTACTTATCCTTACAAGTTGCTCAGGTGTTTTCTACAACCTGTCGCATGCAGCATACCCGTAGAAAAAAATATGCCTGAGCATTTTTGCGTTACAGGCTCACCGGGTTGTCTGTGATCTTAAAATTTTGTGTAGGCTACCTGAGTGCCCCGTACTGGAGTAAATGTACAAGCAATAAACAACGATGGATGGAAAGACTGATGAATCAACAATACACACCACACACTGTATTTAGTATCTTTATTAAAGGTTTCTTCAAGGTAGTAACACAGATTGGAAATCTTCCCAAAGCAAGAATGTACACACTCCACACACTGACTGAAATGATTTTCATATTGCAAGAAAATAAAAAAAAATTCTGAAATTTTAAAATTATAGTTTTTTATGCTTTTTAAGGATCAGTAGTTCAAATAATCATGGCATTAATGTTCATGGATCCAGTAGTTATCACATGGATGAATCATCTTAGCTTTAGCATTTTGACAATCATTGCAAGAAATTGGGGTTGCATGTTGGTGTGGTGGTTAACATACTATTTCCTTGCAGCCAAAAGACAAATCCATGCTGGGTCCTTTGGTGTTTGTTTGTTCTCCCTCTGCATGTTTGGATTTTCTCAAGCTCCCTCACCCAGTCCTAAACAGGGTTGATAGGTTGATTGGGGACAAAATCGTCCCTTTTGGTGTGTGTAAGTATTTGTTGGAGGATACTTATGAAGTTGATGTTATAGGCTCCAGCATTACCCTCACAATAAACCGGACGAAGCGGGAATTCAAAAGAGATGGATGGATGAAGTTGGGTCCACGGTGCACTGAGAAAAATCTGAACTCACTTAATGCAGTAACAGTAAAATAAACATTCAGTTTAGATTTCATCTACAACAATGTAATAAAAGCAAACAAAACCGGAAATCTTATTGCCCTGCCAGGCAGTAATGTTTTTTTCTTTTTTTATCATCTGTGCTATAAAAAATTAATTACCTGCTGAATTTTCAGTCACGAGGAAAACAATATAGTAGGCACCCTGTGTGTAATATTTGGGATTTTAACAGGCAGCAGTTAGTTTTTAAACAGGGAGCAGCTTCACTAACAGGAAATTGGTTACTGAACATAAACTAAGGTGGGGAAAAGTGGTCAAGCATAAATAAAAAAAAAATAAAAATAAAAAAAATATCATAGAATTTATTTTGCAGGGATCTGAAGTCCTTGATGAGTAATGTACTGTAACTCTGAGGCGTTTTTGTAACCTTGTGACTTAAAAGAGAAATGTGGATTCCTTCATTTGCTACAATATTTCCTGTCATTAATTGTGCTGCAGCCTTTTGCTTTCCACTCTAACTTTCTAACATGTCTCGCTTTTGTTTACATTTGCTCATATAAAAGTTTAGCAACTTTGACCATGTTTGCTCATCCAAGACTTTAGTAATGCCAGTTCTTTCTGAATAGCATTATTTTCAATGTATCAAAAATAGAAAATGAGATATATTTTGTGTCGTAAAGTTGCTGTTTAATTTTATTTATTTAAATACTCTCAAACTTTGATTATGATTATAATAGTTTGAGTTAAAGCCACGTTGCATGACCCATAGGTGCTACGCCACCCCACCCTTACCACTCCTCTTTGACCCAGCCTAACCGTGGTCGCCACACTAACGGCGTTCAAAACCTACAACTTCTAAAACCAAAATTTTTCCAGATAAGCTATCCAATGATGCTCGAGGAGTCAAGGTGCATTCACACCAAATGTGATTCGCCAGTTTCAATGTTAAGTGAATGGTACAGATACGAATTGTAGCAATCTGAAGTCACGATTCAGCAACGGGAGCGGCGATCTGGCAGCAGCTCGATTTGAGTAGAGAGCAGAAAATTAGCTGTGTGGTACAAGAGAGACGGTCCTTGCAAATTTTTCGCTCCAATTGCGTTCGATGTGAATGCACATTTTGGAGGCGATAGAAAAAAATCCCTGAGAGGAGTTTACATTTCTTTCTGTTACTAAAAGTGATTGTTTAAGGAAAATTTAAAGTGGCAGCCTCTTTCTAAAGCTCAGAGAAACTGTCTTCATGGTTCGAGACTTGACCCGGAAAATGGCCTCCAAGTGGCCATCCCATATTTAGTCAAAATGTCCTTTGGAAATCCCTGACATGTGTGTTTTCGGTTCCGTTAGGGGAATTTGAAATATTTTATAAGCCCTATATAAAATTTTGGCACAATTCAGTTTTTGATGATTTTGGCCGCAGTGATTTTAACCTTTATTAAGCCTTGTGCTCTCTTATGGGGTCCAGATGACCCTACCCTTACATTGATGTGTGATTGCTCCCATGACAAAGGGGGAAAGGATTGTATGTCTGCCACAGACACCAGTGAAGAAAAAAAAATCCTTGGGGAAAAAAAAAGTTCAGAGTGTTGTCTTGTGGGATTCAGATGAACCCAGTCCCAACGTCAACATACCTAGGGTAGCAGAAGGGTTAGGGGGCATCATTCACTATGCCAAAAATCATTTTCACCGGGTATTAGGTCCATGCAAATTTTGGGTCTTTTAATGTGTGCAGAAGTCATGGCCACAGTAAGAAAGGAGAATTGCAAAAACACTAGAGTATAATTCTTTTGTCTAAAGACTGTCGTGGACAAAAAGAAAATCAATGTTTGTGTATGTGATGACTTCCAACCTCAACTGTTACGTGAAGACTGACACCCTTCTGTTCATTTCTGACCTTGCTATTTTCATTAATTAACATCTATTTGAGCTGCTTTTAAAAATTATTATTACAAACTAATCTGCACTGAATTCAAGTGAATGCTTCATTACTAAAATGCCTCTGTAATTTAAGTAAAGTGTTGGCAATCAAATAGATTTTAGGCGCCTAATGTTCCAATTCCACTTTATTTCCTAATGGATCTCACTCTCAAGATACAAGAATTTGTTTTTTTGCACAACTGGTTTACATGTCTTTTTGTGTAAGACTAATATTTCATGATAAAAAAGAAACAAAGAGTGTGCAAGAAAGAGAAAATTGGCTCATCTCTGAAGATTGAGTTAAAAATTAAGAAAAAATTTGGATTTCAGAACAGAAACAGGCTGGTATTTATCATTTTTAGTAATGTTCATTCAGAGGGTGGTCGACCTCTGATTGGATTACCCATGTGTCAAGGTGTCCTTGGGCAAGACACTGAACCCTGCATTGGTCTTGGTGGTTATACATTGGCGCCAGTGTTCGGCAGTGGTGCCATCAGTGTGTGAATATATGTGTGAATGGGACTATGACTATAAAGTACTTTGGGCCTCCTAAGAAGGTAGTAAAGCACTACAATAGTATATGTCATTTACCATTTACCATATAAGCCCATTGCATCACAGAAGTAAGATTATTTCAAAGCCTCATGGAGTCACACGCATTGTGGATACAGAAAGGTGTTTGCCAGAATCAGTATTTTTTTACAAGGCACAACTACTGTATTGGAAGTGCAGTAAATTAAAACTCACGTGACGTCAAAGCAAGATCCAGGGAACGAATATGTTTGGAAACCTTGTGAGAGAAATCCGCTTCACTTCATAGTGAAAGTGTTTCCACATCACCCTGCATGTGTGAGTTTTGGGAGATGAGACACATAACTGGAAAGTCATGCCCACATAAATAAGCATAGATTAAACTGAACAGGCTTCACTTTTCATCTTTTTTTTTAGGAAATTAAAAAGCTACACAAGTGGGGAGGGAAAGAAAAGGCCACCAGTTTGTGCTTGATAGCTTTAATGGTTCCCTGACTCTCCCAGAGGCAACATGAGTGAAGAAGAAATGCAATGAGACTGTGTGAATGTGGCCAACATCCTTTTTTTAAATGTCAAAGTCAGCAAGAAAACTGAGTTTAATGGCAAGTCTTTGAGGTCAACATCATCTTGTGTCTCAACTGGAGAGAGGGAAGTTTTAATAAACCATACCATAGGTAAGATAGCTTTACTCCCTTTTTGAAACAATAGACTAGCTTTTCTATCACAGCTCTATTCCGACATATGAAAGACGTGGTGTCATAGAATTCAACCCGGGCACAAACCAGAATTTTTCATTTTTCTTCCATGATCAATTTTTGAACGGTTGGACTTCTGTGAATTAAAAGGGACACTTTCCATCCATTACCAAATCCGAGTCCCTGATTGGTCAAAGTTCAACTGGTTTAACTGTCAATGACTTTATGATTTGTACGTAGAGCCCAACAAAGGGTCGTAAAACTTGTGTGGCAATGCACGAATGGGACTTTTAAGTGCAAGAATTTGGAATGCAGAAGCCCAAAACACTAGATTTGTCATTGAAAGTGGTAACTTAAACACACATTTCCAAGGCCCGTGTGAACGAAACATTAGA